>NW_027182597.1:0-31430 GCF_040807025.1 Struthio camelus
CCTGGCGCGTCGGCGCGGGCCTCGCCGAGCTTCGCCGTGGCCCGCGACGGGCTCGGCGGGCTTCGCCCCCGCCCGCCGCGGGCCCTGGCGCGTCGGCGCGGGCCTCGCCGAGCTCGCCGTGGCCCGCGACGGGCTCGGCGGGCTCGCCCCCGCCCGCCGCGGGCCCTGGCGCGTCGGCGCGGGCCTCGCCGAGCTCGCCGTGGCCCGCGATGGGCTCGGCGGGGCTCGCCCCCGCCCGCCGCGGGCCCTGGCGCGTCGGCGCGGCCTCGCCGAGCTCGCCGTGGCCCGCGGCGGGCTCGGCGGGCTCGCCCCGCCCGCCGCGGGCCCTGGCGCGTCGGCGCGGGCCTCGCCGAGCTCGCCGTGGCCCGCGGCGGGCTCGGCGGGCTCGCCCCCGCCCGCCGCGGGCCCTGGCGCGTCGGCGCGGGCCTCGCCGAGCTCGCCGTGGCCCGCGACGGGCTCGGCGGGCTCGCCCCCGCCCGCCGCGGGCCCTGGCGCGTCGGCGCGGGCCTCGCCGAGCTCGCCGTGGCCCGCGCTGGGCTCGGCGGGCTCGCCCCCGCCCGCCGCGGGCCCTGGCGCGTCGGCGCGGGCCTCGCCGAGCTCGCCGTGGCCCGCGGCGGGCTCGGCGGGCTGGCCCCCGCCCGCCGCGGGCCCTGGCGCGTCGGCGCGGTCCTCTCCGAGCTCGCCGTGGCCCGCGGCGGGCTCGGCGGGCTCGCCCCCGCCCGCCGCGGGCCCTGGCACGTCGGCGCGGGCTCGCCGAGCTCGCCGTGGCCCGCGGCGGGCTCGGAGGGCTCGCCCCCGCCCGCCCCGGGCCCTGGCGTGTCGGCGCGGGCCTCGCCGAGCTCGCCGTGGCCCGCGGCGGGCTCGGCGGGCTCGCCCCCGCCCGCCGCGGGCCCTGGCGCGTCGGCGCGGTCCTCTCCGAGCTCGCCGTGGCCCGCGGCGGGCTCGGCGGGCTCGCCCCCGCCCGCCGCGGGCCCTGGCACGTCGGCGCGGGCCTCGCCGAGCTCGCCGTGGCCCGCGGCGGGCTCGGAGGGCTCGCCCCCGCCCGCCCCGGGCCCTGGCGCGTCGGCGCGGTCCTCTCCGAGCTCGCCGTGGCCCGCGGCGGGCTCGGCGGGCTCGCCCCCGCCCGCCGCGGGCCCTGGCACGTCGGCGCGGGCCTCGCCGAGCTCGCCGTGGCCCGCGGCGGGCTCGGAGGGCTCGCCCCCGCCCGCCCGGGCCCTGGCGTGTCGGCGCGGGCCTCGCCGAGCTCGCCGTGGCCCGCGGCGGGCTCGGCGGGCTCGCCCCCGCCCGCCGCGGGCCCTGGCGCGTCGGCGCGGTCCTCTCCGAGCTCGCCGTGGCCCGCGGCGGGCTCGGCGGGCTCGCCCCCGCCCGCCGCGGGCCCTGGCACGTCGGCGCGGGCCTCGCCGAGCTCGCCGTGGCCCGCGGCGGGCTCGGAGGGCTCGCCCCCGCCCGCCCCGGGCCCTGGCGCGTCGGCGCGGGCCTCGCCGAGCTCGCCGTGGCCCGCGGCGGGCTCGGCGGGCTCGCCCCCGCCCGCCCCCGGGCCCTGGCGCGTCGGCGCGGGCCTCGCCGAGCTCGCCGTGGCCCGCGGCGGGCTCGGCGGGCTCGCCCCCGCCCGCCCCGGGCCCTGGCGCGTCGGCGCGGGCCTCGCCGAGCTCGCCGTGGCCCGCGACGGGCTCGGCGGGCTCGCCCCCGCCCGCCGCGGCCCTGGCGCGTCGGCGCGGGCCCTCGCCGAGCTCGCCGTGGCCCGCGGCGGGCTCGGCGGGCTCGCCCCCGCCCGCCGCGGGCCCTGGCGCGTCGGCGCGGTCCTCTCCGAGCTCGCCGTGGCCCGCGGCGGGCTCGGCGGGCTCGCCCCCGCCCGCCGCGGGCCCTGGCGCGTCGGCGCGGGCCTCGCCGAGCTCGCCGTGGCCCGCGGCGGGCTCGGCGGGCTCGCCCCCGCCCGCCGCGGGCCCTGGCGCGTCGGCGCGGGCCTCGCCGAGCTCGCCGTGGCCCGCGACGGGCTCAGCGGGCTCGCCCCCGCCCGCCCCGGGCCCTGGCGCGTCGGCGCGGGCCTCGCCGAGCTCGCCGTGGCCCGCGCTGGGCTCGGCGGGCTCGCCCCCCGCCCGCCGCGGGCCCTGGCGCGTCGGCGCGGGCCTCGCCGAGCTCGCCGTGGCCCGCGGCGGGCTCGGCGGGCTCGCCCCCGCCCGCCGCGGGCCCTGGCGCGTCGGCGCGGGCCTCGCCGAGCTCGCCGTGGCCCGCGGCGGGCTCGGCGGGCTCGCCCCCGCCCGCCGCGGGCCCTGGCGCGTCGGCGCGGGCCTCGCCGAGCTCGCCGTGGCCCGCGACGGGCTCGGCGGGCTCGCCCCCGCCCGCCGCGGGCCCTGGCGCGTCGGCGCGGGCCTCGCCGAGCTCGCCGTGGCCCGCGCTGGGCTCGGCGGGCTCGCCCCCGCCCGCCGCGGGCCCTGGCGCGTCGGCGCGGTCCTCTCCGAGCTCGCCGTGGCCCGCGGCGGGCTCGGCGGGCTCGCCCCCGCCCGCCGCGGGCCCTGGCGCGTCGGCGCGGGCCTCGCCGAGCTCGCCGTGGCCCGCGGCGGGGCTCGGCGGGCTCGCCCCCGCCCGCCCCGGGCCCTGGCGCGTCGGCGCGGGCCTCGCCGAGCTCGCCGTGGCCCGCGACGGGCTCGGCGGGCTCGCCCCCGCCCGCCGCGGGCCCTGGCGCGTCGGCGCGGTCCTCTCCGAGCTCGCCGTGGCCCGCGGCGGGCTCGGCGGGCTCGCCCCCGCCCGCCGCGGGCCCTGGCGCGTCGGCGCAGGCCTCGCCGAGCTCGCCGTGGCCCGCGGCGGGCTCGGCGGGCTCGCCCCCGCCCGCCCCGGGCCCTGGCGCGTCGGCGCGGGCCTCGCCGAGCTCGCCGTGGCCCGCGGCGGGCTCGGCGGGCTCGCCCCCGCCCGCCCCGGGCCCTGGCGCGTCGGCGCGGGCCTCGCCGAGCTCGCCGTGGCCCGCGGCGGGCTCGGCGGGCTCGCCCCCGCCCGCCGCGGGCCCTGGCGCGTCGGCGCGGGCCTCGCCGAGCTCGCCGTGGCCCGCGACGGGGCTCGGCGGGCTCGCCCCCGCCCGCCGCGGGCCCTGGCGCGTCGGCGCGGGCCTCGCCGAGCTCGCCGTGGCCCGCGCTGGGCTCGGCGGGCTCGCCCCCGCCCGCGCGGGCCCTGGCGCGTCGGCGCGGGCCTCGCCGAGCTCGCCGTGGCCCGCGGCGGGCTCGGCGGGCTCGCCCCCGCCCGCCGCGGGCCCTGGCGCGTCGGCGCGGTCCTCTCCGAGCTCGCCGTGGCCCGCGGCGGGCTCGGCGGGCTCGCCCCGCCCGCCGCGGGCCCTGGCACGTCGGCGCGGGCCTCGCCGAGCTCGCCGTGGCCCGCGGCGGGCTCGGAGGGCTCGCCCCCGCCCGCCGCGGGCCCTGGCGTGTCGGCGCGGGCCTCGCCGAGCTCGCCGTGGCCCGCGGCGGGCTCGGCGGGCTCGCCCCCGCCCGCCGCGGGCCCTGGCGCGTCGGCGCGGTCCTCTCCGAGCTCGCCGTGGCCCGCGGCGGGCTCGGCGGGCTCGCCCCCCGCCCGCCGCGGGCCCTGGCACGTCGGCGCGGGCCTCGCCGAGCTCGCCGTGGCCCGCGGCGGGCTCGGAGGGCTCGCCCCCGCCCGCCCCGGGCCCTGGCGCGTCGGCGCGGGCCTCGCCGAGCTCGCCGTGGCCCGCGGCGGGCTCGGCGGGCTCGCCCCCGCCCGCCGCGGGCCCTGGCGCGTCGGCGCGGGCCTCGCCGAGCTCGCCGTGTCCCGCGGCGGGCTCGGCGGGCTCGCCCCCGCCCGCCCCGGGCCCTGGCGCGTCGGCGCAGGCCTCGCCGAGCTCGCCGTGGCCCGCGGCGGGCTCGGCGGGCTCGCCCCCGCCCGCCCCGGGCCCTGGCGCGTCGGCGCGGGCCTCGCCGAGCTCGCCGTGGCCCGCGGCGGGCTCGGCGGGCTCGCCCCCGCCCGCCGCGGGCCCTGGCGCGTCGGCGCGGTCCTCTCCGAGCTCGCCGTGGCCCGCGGCGGGCTCGGCGGGCTCGCCCCCGCCCGCCGCGGGCCCTGGCGCGTCGGCGCGGGCCTCGCCGAGCTCGCCGTGGCCCGCGACGGGCTCGGCGGGCTCGCCCCCGCCCGCCCCGGGCCCTGGGCGCGTCGGCGCGGGCCTCGCCGAGCTCGCCGTGGCCCGCGGCGGGCTCGGCGGGCTCGCCCCCGCCCGCCGCGGGCCCTGGCGCGTCGGCGCGGGCCTCGCCGAGCTCGCCGTGGCCCGCGGTGGGCTCGGCGGGCTCGCCCCCGCCCGCCGCGGGCCCTGGCGCGTCGGCGCGGTCCTCTCCGAGCTCGCCGTGGCCCGCGGCGGGCTCGGCGGGCTCGCCCCCGCCCGCCGCGGGCCCTGGCACGTCGGCGCGGGCCTCGCCGAGCTCGCCGTGGCCCGCGGCGGGCTCGGCGGGCTCGCCCCCGCCCGCCCCGGGCCCTGGCGCGTCGGCGCGGGCCTCGCCGAGCTCGCCGTGGCCCGCGACGGGCTCGGCGGGCTCGCCCCCGCCCGCCGCGGGCCCTGGCGCGTCGGCGCGGGCCTCGCCGAGCTCGCCGTGGCCCGCGGCGGGCTCGGCGGGCTCGCCCCCGCCCGCCGCGGGCCCTGGCGCGTCGGCGCGGCCTCGCCGAGCTCGCCGTGGCCCGCGGCGGGCTCGGCGGGCTCGCCCCCGCCCGCCGCGGGCCCTGGCGCGTCGGCGCGGGCCTCGCCGAGCTCGCCGTGGCCCGCGACGGGCTCGGCGGGCTCGCCCCCCGCCCGCCGCGGGCCCTGGCGCGTCGGCGCGGGCCTCGCCGAGCTCGCCGTGGCCCGCGCTGGGCTCGGCGGGCTCGCCCCCGCCCGCCGCGGCCCTGGCGCGTCGGCGCGGGCCTCGCCGAGCTCGCCGTGGCCCGCGGCGGGCTCGGCGGGCTCGCCCCCGCCCGCCCCGGGCCCCTGGCGCGTCGGCGCGGTCCTCTCCGAGCTCGCCGTGGCCCGCGGCGGGCTCGGCGGGCTCGCCCCCGCCCGCCGCGGGCCCTGGCGCGTCGGCGCGGGCCTCGCCGAGCTCGCCGTGGCCCGCGCTGGGCTCGGCGGGCTCGCCCCCGCCCGCCGCGGGCCCTGGCGCGTCGGCGCGGGCCTCGCCGAGCTCGCCGTGGCCCGCGGCGGGCTCGGCGGGCTCGCCCCGCCCGCCGCGGGCCCTGGCACGTCGGCGCGGGCCTCGCCGAGCTCGCCGTGGCCCGCGGCGGGCTCGGAGGGCTCGCCCCCGCCCGCCCCGGGCCCTGGCGTGTCGGCGCGGGCCTCGCCGAGCTCGCCGTGGCCCGCGGCGGGCTCGGCGGGCTCGCCCCCGCCCGCCGCGGGCCCTGGCGCGTCGGCGCGGGCCTCGCCGAGCTCGCCGTGGCCCGCGACGGGCTCGGCGGGCTCGCCCCCGCCCGCCGCGGGCCCTGGCGCGTCGGCGCGGGCCTCGCCGAGCTCGCCGTGGCCCGCGGCGGGCTCGGCGGGCTCGCCCCCGCCCGCCGCGGGCCCTGGCGCGTCGGCGCGGGCCTCGCCGAGCTCGCCGTGGCCCGCGGCGGGCTCGGCGGGCTCGCCCCCGCCCGCCGCGGGCCCTGGCGCGTCGGCGCGGTCCTCTCCGAGCTCGCCGTGGCCCGCGGCGGGCTCGGCGGGCTCGCCCCCGCCCGCCGCGGGCCCTGGCACGTCGGCGCGGGCCTCGCCGAGCTCGCCGTGGCCCGCGGCGGGCTCGGAGGGCTCGCCCCCGCCCGCCCCGGGCCCTGGCGTGTCGGCGCGGGCCTCGCCGAGCTCGCCGTGGCCCGCGGCGGGCTCGGCGGGCTCGCCCCCGCCCGCCGCGGGCCCTGGCGCGTCGGCGCGGTCCTCTCCTAGCTCGCCGTGGCCCGCGGCGGGCTCGGCGGGCTCGCCCCCGCCCGCCGCGGGCCCTGGCGCGTCGGCGCGGGCCTCGCCGAGCTCGCCGTGGCCCGCGGCGGGCTCGGCGGGCTCGCCCCCGCCCGCCGCGGGCCCTGGCGCGTCGGCGCGGTCCTCTCCGAGCTCGCCGTGTACCGCGGCGGGCTCGGCGGGCTCGCCCCCGCCCGCCGCGGGCCCTGGCACATCGGCGCGGGCCTCGCCGAGCTCGCCGTGGCCCGCGGCGGGCTCGGAGGGCTCCGCCCCCGCCCGCCCCGGGCCCTGGCGTGTCGGCGCGGGCCTCGCCGAGCTCGCCGTGGCCCGCGGCGGGCTCGGCGGGCTCGCCCCCGCCCGCCGCGGGCCCTGGCGCGTCGGCGCGGTCCTCTCCGAGCTCGCCGTGGCCCGCGGCGGGCTCGGCGGGCTCGCCCCCGCCCGCCGCGGGCCCTGGCGCGTCGGCGCGGGCCTCGCCGAGCTCGCCGTGGCCCGCGACGGGCTCGGCGGGCTCGCCCCCGCCCGCCGCGGGCCCTGGCGCGTCGGCGCGGGCCTCGCCGAGCTCGCCGTGGCCCGCGCTGGGCTCGGCGGGCTCGCCCCCGCCCGCCGCGGGCCCTGGCGCGTCGGCGCGGGCCTCGCCGAGCTCGCCGTGGCCCGCGGCGGGCTCGGCGGGCTCGCCCCCGCCCGCCGCGGGCCCTGGCGCGTCGGCGCGGTCCTCTCCGAGCTCGCGTGGCCCGCGGCGGGCTCGGCGGGCTCGCCCCCGCCCGCCGCGGGCCCTGGCACGTCGGCGCGGGCCTCGCCGAGCTCGCCGTGGCCCGCGGCGGGCTCGGCGGGCTCGCCCCCGCCCGCCGCGGGCCCTGGCGCGTCGGCGCGGGCCTCGCCGAGCTCGCCGTGGCCCGCGACGGGCTCGGCGGGCTCGCCCCCGCCCGCCGCGGGCCCTGGCGCGTCGGCGCGGGCCTCGCCGAGCTCGCCGTGGCCCGCGCGGGCTCGGCGGGCTCGCCCCCGCCCGCCCCGGGCCCTGGCGCGTCGGCGCAGGCCTCGCCGAGCTCGCCGTGGCCCGCGGCGGGCTCGGCGGGCTCGCCCCCGCCCGCCCCGGGCCCTGGCGCGTCGGCGCGGGCCTCGCCGAGCTCGCCGTGGCCCGCGGCGGGCTCGGCGGGCTCGCCCCCGCCCGCCGCGGGCCCTGGCGCGTCGGCGCGGGCCTCGCCGAGCTCGCCGTGGCCCGCGGCGGGCTCGGCGGGCTCGCCCCCGCCCGCCGCGGGCCCTGGCGCGTCGGCGCGGGCCTCGCCGAGCTCGCCGTGGCCCGCGACGGGCTCGGCGGGCTCGCCCCCGCCCGCCGCGGGCCCTGGCGCGTCGGCGCGGGCCTCGCCGAGCTCGCCGTGGCCCGCGCTGGGCTCGGCGGGCTCGCCCCCGCCCGCCGCGGGCCCTGGCGCGTCGGCGCGGGCCTCGCCGAGCTCGCCGTGGCCCGCGGCGGGCTCGGCGGGCTCGCCCCCCGCCCGCCGCGGGCCCTGGCGCGTCGGCGCGGGCCTCGCCGAGCTCGCCGTGGCCCGCGGCGGGCTCGGCGGGCTCGCCCCGCCCGCGCGGGCCCTGGCGCGTCGGCGCGGGCCTCGCCCGAGCTCGCCGTGGCCCGCGGCGGGCTCGGCGGGCTCGCCCCCGCCCGCCGCGGGCCCTGGCGCGTCGGCGCGGGCCTCGCCGAGCTCGCCGTGGCCCGCGGCGGGCTCGGAGGGCTCGCCCCCGCCCGCCCCGGGCCCTGGCGCGTCGGCGCGGGCCTCGCCGAGCTCGCCGTGGCCCGCGGCGGGCTCGGCGGGCTCGCCCCCACCCGCCCTGGGCCCTGGCGTGTCGGCGCGGGCCTCGCCGAGCTCGCCGTGGCCCGCGGCGGGCTCGGCGGGCTCGCCCCCCGCCCGCCCCGGGCCCTGGCGCGTCGGCGCGGGCCTCGCCGAGCTCGCCGTGGCCCGCGACGGGCTCGGCGGGCTCGCCCCCGCCCGCCCCGGGCCCTGGCGCGTCGGCGCGGGCCTCGCCGAGCTCGCCGTGGCCCGCGGCGGGCTCGGCGGGCTCGCCCCGCCCGCCGCCCTGGCGCGTCGGCGCGGGCCTCGCCGAGCTCGCCGTGGCCCGCGGCGGGCTCGGCGGGCTCGCCCCCGCCCGCCGCGGGCCCTGGCGCGTCGGCGCGGGCCTCGCCAAGCTCGCCGTGGCCCGCGGCGGGCTCGGCGGGCTCGCCCCGCCCGCCACGGGCCCTGGCGCGTCGGTGCGGGCCTCGCCGAGCTTGCCGTGGCCCGCGCCGGGCTCGGCGGGCTCGTCCCCGCCCGTCCCGGGCCCTGGCGCGTCGGCGCGGGCCTCGCCGAGCTCGCCGTGGCCCGCGGCGGGCTCGGCGGGCTCGCCCCCGCCCGCCGCGGGCCCTGGCGCGTCGGCGCGGGCCTCGCCGAGCTCACCGAGGCCCGCGCCGGGCTCGGCGGGCTCGCCCCCGCCCGCCGCGGGCCCTGGCGCGTCGGCGCGGTCCTCGCCAAGCTCGCCGTGGCCCGCGGCGGGCTCGGCGGGCTCGCCCCCGCCCGCCACGGGCCCTGGCGCGTCGGTGCGGGCCTCGCCGAGCTCGCCGTGGCCCGCGCCGGGCTCGGCGGGCTCGCCCCCGCCCGCCCCGGGCCCTGGCGCGTCGGCGCGGGCCTCGCCGAGCTCGCCGTGGCCCGCGGCGGGCTCGGCGGGCTCGCCCCCGCCCGCCGCGGGCCCTGGCGCGTCGGCGCGGTCCTCTCCGAGCTCGCCGTGGCCCGCGGCGGGCTCGGCGGGCTCGCCCCCGCCCGCCGCGGGCCCTGGCGCGTCGGCGCGGGCCTCGCCGAGCTCGCCGTGGCCCGCGACGGGCTCGGCGGGCTCGCCCCCGCCCGCCGCGGGCCCTGGCGCGTCGGCGCGGGCCTCGCCGAGCTCGCCGTGGCCCGCGGCGGGCTCGGCGGGCTCGCCCCCGCCCGCCGCGGGCCCTGGCGCGTCGGCGCGGGCCTCGCCGAGCTCGCCGTGGCCCGCGGCGGGCTCGGCGGGCTCGCCCCCGCCCGCCGCGGGCCCTGGCGCGTCGGCGCGGGCCTCGCCGAGCTCGCCGTGGCCCGCGACGGGCTCGGCGGGCTCGCCCCCGCCCGCCGCGGGCCCTGGCGCGTCGGCGCGGGCCTCGCCGAGCTCGCCGTGGCCCGCGCTGGGCTCGGCGGGCTCGCCCCCGCCCGCCGCGGGCCCTGGCGCGTCGGCGCGGGCCTCGCCGAGCTCGCCGTGGCCCGCGGCGGGCTCGGCGGGCTCGCCCCCGCCCGCCCCGGGCCCTGGCGCGTCGGCGCGGTCCTCTCCGAGCTCGCCGTGGCCCGCGGCGGGCTCGGCGGGCTCGCCCCCGCCCGCCGCGGGCCCTGGCGCGTCGGCGCGGGCCTCGCCGAGCTCGCCGTGGCCCGCGCTGGGCTCGGCGGGCTCGCCCCCCGCCCGCCGCGGGCCCTGGCGCGTCGGCGCGGGCCTCGCCGAGCTCGCCGTGGCCCGCGGCGGGCTCGGCGGGCTCGCCCCCGCCCGCCGCGGGCCCTGGCACGTCGGCGCGGGCCTCGCCGAGCTCGCCGTGGCCCGCGGCGGGCTCGGAGGGCTCGCCCCCGCCCGCCCCAGGCCCTGGCGTGTCGGCGCGGGCCTCGCCGAGCTCGCCGTGGCCCGCGGCGGGCTCGGCGGGCTCGCCCCCGCCCGCCGCGGGCCCTGGCGCGTCGGCGCGGGCCTCGCCGAGCTCGCCGTGGCCCGCGACGGGCTCGGCGGGCTCGCCCCCGCCCGCCGCGGGCCCTGGCGCGTCGGCGCGGGCCTCGCCGAGCTCGCCGTGGCCCGCGGCGGGCTCGGCGGGCTCGCCCCCGCCCGCCGCGGGCCCTGGCGCGTCGGCGCGGGCCTCGCCGAGCTCGCCGTGGCCCGCGGCGGGCTCGGCGGGCTCGCCCCCGCCCGCCGCGGGCCCTGGCGCGTCGGCGCGGTCCTCTCCGAGCTCGCCGTGGCCCGCGGCGGGCTCGGCGGGCTCGCCCCCGCCCGCCGCGGGCCCTGGCACGTCGGCGCGGGCCTCGCCGAGCTCGCCGTGGCCCGCGGCGGGCTCGGAGGGCTCGCCCCCGCCCGCCCCGGGCCCTGGCGTGTCGGCGCGGGCCTCGCCGAGCTCGCCGTGGCCCGCGGCGGGCTCGGCGGGCTCGCCCCCGCCCGCCGCGGGCCCTGGCGCGTCGGCGCGGTCCTCTCCGAGCTCGCCGTGGCCCGCGGCGGGCTCGGCGGGCTCGCCCCCGCCCGCCGCGGGCCCTGGCGCGTCGGCGCGGGCCTCGCCGAGCTCGCCGTGGCCCGCGGCGGGCTCGGCGGGCTCGCCCCCGCCCGCCGCGGGCCCTGGCGCGTCGGCGCGGTCCTCTCCGAGCTCGCCGTGGCCCGCGGCGGGCTCGGCGGGCTCGCCCCCGCCCGCCGCGGGCCCTGGCACATCGGCGCGGGCCTCGCCGAGCTCGCCGTGGCCCGCGGCGGGCTCGGAGGGCTCGCCCCCGCCCGCCGCGGGCCCTGGCGCGTCGGCGCGGTCCTCTCCGAGCTCGCCGTGGCCCGCGGCGGGCTCGGCGGGCTCGCCCCCGCCCGCCGCGGGCCCTGGCGCGTCGGCGCGGGCCTCGCCGAGCTCGCCGTGGCCCGCGACGGGCTCGGCGGGCTCGCCCCCGCCCGCCGCGGGCCCTGGCGCTTCGGCGCGGGCCTCGCCGAGCTCGCCGTGGCCCGCGCTGGGCTCGGCGGGCTCGCCCCCGCCCGCCGCGGGCCCTGGCGCGTCGGCGCGGGCCTCGCCGAGCTCGCCGTGGCCCGCGGCGGGCTCGGCGGGCTCGCCCCCGCCCGCCGCGGGCCCTGGCGCGTCGGCGCGGGCCTCGCCGAGCTCGCCGTGGCCCGCGACGGGCTCGGCGGGCTCGCCCCCGCCCGCCGCGGGCCCTGGCGCGTCGGCGCGGGCCTCGCCGAGCTCGCCGTGGCCCGCGCCGGGCTCGGCGGGCTCGCCCCCGCCCGCCCCGGGCCCTGGCGCGTCGGCGCAGGCCTCGCCGAGCTCGCCGTGGCCCGCGGCGGGCTCGGCGGGCTCGCCCCCGCCCGCCCCCGGCCCTGGCGCGTCGGCGCGGGCCTCGCCGAGCTCGCCGTGGCCCGCGGCGGGCTCGGCGGGCTCGCCCCCGCCCGCCGCGGGCCCTGGCGCGTCGGCGCGGGCCTCGCCGAGCTCGCCGTGGCCCGCGGCGGGCTCGGCGGGCTCGCCCCCGCCCGCCGCGGGCCCTGGCGCGTCGGCGCGGGCCTCGCCGAGCTCGCCGTGGCCCGCGACGGGCTCGGCGGGCTCG
Source organism: Struthio camelus (assembly GCF_040807025.1). Taxonomy (NCBI): domain Eukaryota; kingdom Metazoa; phylum Chordata; class Aves; order Struthioniformes; family Struthionidae; genus Struthio; species Struthio camelus. The sequence continues at coordinate 11,158 of NW_027182597.1, forward strand.
CCCCCGCCCGCCGCGGGCCCTGGCGCGTCGGCGCGGGCCTCGCCGAGCTCGCCGTGGCCCGCGCTGGGCTCGGCGGGCTCGCCCCCGCCCGCCGCGGGCCCTGCGCGTCGGCGCGGGCCTCGCCGAGCTCGCCGTGGCCCGCGGCGGGCTCGGCGGGCTCGCCCCCGCCCGCCGCGGGCCCTGGCGCGTCGGCGCGGGCCTCGCCGAGCTCGCCGTGGCCCGCGGCGGGCTCGGCGGGCTCGCCCCCGCCCGCCGCGGGCCCTGGCGCGTCGGCGCGGGCCTCGCCGAGCTCGCCGTGGCCCGCGGCGGCTCGGCGGGCTCGCCCCCGCCCGCCGCGGGCCCTGGCGCGTCGGCGCGGGCCTCGCCGAGCTCGCCGTGGCCCGCGGCGGGCTCGGAGGGCTCGCCCCCGCCCGCCCCGGGCCCCTGGCGCGTCGGCGCGGGCCTCGCCGAGCTCGCCGTGGCCCGCGGCGGGCTCGGCGGGCTCGCCCCCACCCGCCCTGGGCCCTGGCGTGTCGGCGCGGGCCTCGCCGAGCTCGCCGTGGCCCGCGGCGGGCTCGGCGGGCTCGCCCCCGCCCGCCCCGGGCCCTGGCGCGTCGGCGCGGGCCTCGCCGAGCTCGCCGTGGCCCGCGACGGGCTCGGCGGGCTCGCCCCCGCCCGCCCCGGGCCCTGGCGCGTCGGCGCGGGCCTCGCCGAGCTCGCCGTGGCCCGCGGCGGGCTCGGCGGGCTCGCCCCCGCCCGCCCCGGGCCCTGGCGCGTCGGCGCGGGCCTCGCCGAGCTCGCCGTGGCCCGCGGCGGGCTCGGCGGGCTCGCCCCCGCCCGCCGCGGGCCCTGGCGCGTCGGCGCGGGCCTCGCCGAGCTCACCGAGGCCCGCGCCGGGCTCGGCGGGCTCGCCCCCGCCCGCCGCGGGCCCTGGCGCGTCGGCGCGGGCCTCGCCAAGCTCGCCGTGGCCCGCGGCGGGCTCGGCGGGCTCGCCCCCGCCCGCCACGGGCCCTGGCGCGTCGGTGCGGGCCTCGCCGAGCTTGCCGTGGCCCGCGCCGGGCTCGGCGGGCTCGTCCCCGCCCGTCCCGGGCCCTGGCGCGTCGGCGCGGGCCTCGCCGAGCTCGCCGTGGCCCGCGGCGGGCTCGGCGGGCTCGCCCCCGCCCGCCGCGGGCCCTGGCGCGTCGGCGCGGGCCTCGCCGAGCTCACCGAGGCCCGCGCCGGGCTCGGCGGGCTCGCCCCCGCCCGCCGCGGGCCCTGGCGCGTCGGCGCGGGCCTCGCCAAGCTCGCCGTGGCCCGCGGCGGGCTCGGCGGGCTCGCCCCCGCCCGCCACGGGCCCTGGCGCGTCGGTGCGGGCCTCGCCGAGCTTGCCGTGGCCCGCGCCGGGCTCGGCGGGCTCGTCCCCGCCCGTCCCGGGCCCTGGCGCGTCGGCGCGGGCCTCGCCGAGCTCGCCGTGGCCCGCGGCGGGCTCGGCGGGCTCGCCCCCGCCCGCCGCGGGCCCTGGCGCGTCGGCGCGGGCCTCGCCGAGCTCGCCGTGGCCCGCGGCGGGCTCGGCGGGCTCGCCCCCGCCCGCCGCGGGCCCTGGCGCGTCGGCGCGGGCCTCGCCGAGCTCGCCGTGGCCCGCGGCGGGCTCGGCGGGCTCGCCCCCGCCCGCCCCGGGCCCTGGCGCGTCGGCGCGGGCCTCGCCGAGCTCGCCGTGGCCTGCGGCGGGCTCGGCGGGCTCGCCCCCGCCCGCCGCGGGCCCTGGCGCGTCGGCGCGGGCCTCGCCGAGCTCGCCGTGGCCCGCGCCGGGCTCGGCGGGCTCGCCCCCGCCCGCCCCGGGCCCTGGCGCGTCGGCGCGGGCCTCGCCGAGCTCGCCGTGGCCCGCGGCGGGCTCGGCGGGCTCGTCCCCGCCCGTCCCGGGCCCTGGCGCGTCGGCGCGGGCCTCGCCGAGCTCGCCGTGGCCCGCGGCGGGCTCGGCGGGCTCGCCCCCGCCCGCCGCGGGCCCTGGCGCGTCGGCGCGGCCTCGCCGAGCTCGCCGTGGCCCGCGGCGGGCTCGGCGGGCTCGCCCCCGCCCGCCCCGGGCCCTGGCGCGTCGGCGCGGGCCTCGCCGAGCTCGCCGTGGCCCGCGGCGGGCTCGGCGGGCTCGCCCCCGCCCGCCACGGGCCCTGGCGCGTCGGCGCGGGCCTCGCCGAGCTCGCCGTGGCCCGCGCCGGGCTCGGCGGGCTCGTCCCCGCCCGTCCGGGCCCTGGCGCGTCGGCGCGGGCCTCGCCGAGCTCGCCGTGGCCCGCGGCGGGCTCGGCGGGCTCGCCCCCGCCCGCCGCGGGCCCTGGCACGTCGGCGCGGGCCTCGCCGAGCTCGCCGTGGCCCGCGGCGGGCTCGGAGGGCTCGCCCCCCGCCCGCCCGGGCCCTGGCGTGTCGGCGCGGGCCTCGCCGAGCTCGCCGTGGCCCGCGGCGGGCTCGGCGGGCTCGCCCCCGCCCGCCGCGGGCCCTGGCGCGTCGGCGCGGGCCTCGCCGAGCTCGCCGTGGCCCGCGACGGGCTCGGCGGGCTCGCCCCCGCCCGCCGCGGGCCCTGGCGCGTCGGCGCGGGCCTCGCCGAGCTCGCCGTGGCCCGCGGCGGGCTCGGCGGGCTCGCCCCCGCCCGCCGCGGGCCCTGGCGCGTCGGCGCGGGCCTCGCCGAGCTCGCCGTGGCCCGCGGCGGGCTCGGCGGGCTCGCCCCCGCCCGCCGCGGGCCCTGGCGCGTCGGCGCGGTCCTCTCCGAGCTCGCCGTGGCCCGCGGCGGGCTCGGCGGGCTCGCCCCCGCCCGCCGCGGGCCCTGGCACGTCGGCGCGGGCCTCGCCGAGCTCGCCGTGGCCCGCGGCGGGCTCGGAGGGCTCGCCCCCGCCCGCCCCGGGCCCTGGCGTGTCGGCGCGGGCCTCGCCGAGCTCGCCGTGGCCCGCGGCGGGCTCGGCGGGCTCGCCCCCGCCCGCCGCGGGCCCTGGCGCGTCGGCGCGGTCCTCTCCGAGCTCGCCGTGGCCCGCGGCGGGCTCGGCGGGCTCGCCCCCGCCCGCCGCGGGCCCTGGCGCGTCGGCGCGGGCCTCGCCGAGCTCGCCGTGGCCCGCGGCGGGCTCGGCGGGCTCGCCCCCGCCCGCCGCGGGCCCTGGCGCGTCGGCGCGGTCCTCTCCGAGCTCGCCGTGGCCCGCGGCGGGCTCGGCGGGCTCGCCCCCGCCCGCCGCGGGCCCTGGCACATCGGCGCGGGCCTCGCCGAGCTCGCCGTGGCCCGCGGCGGGCTCGGAGGGCTCGCCCCCGCCCGCCCCGGGCCCTGGCGTGTCGGCGCGGGCCTCGCCGAGCTCGCCGTGGCCCGCGGCGGGCTCGGCGGGCTCGCCCCCGCCCGCCGCGGGCCCTGGCGCGTCGGCGCGGTCCTCTCCGAGCTCGCCGTGGCCCGCGGCGGGCTCGGCGGGCTCGCCCCCGCCCGCCGCGGGCCCTGGCGCGTCGGCGCGGGCCTCGCCGAGCTCGCCGTGGCCCGCGACGGGCTCGGCGGGCTCGCCCCCGCCCGCCGCGGGCCCTGGCGCGTCGGCGCGGGCCTCGCCGAGCTCGCCGTGGCCCGCGCTGGGCTCGGCGGGCTCGCCCCCGCCCGCCGCGGGCCCTGGCGCGTCGGCGCGGGCCTCGCCGAGCTCGCCGTGGCCCGCGGCGGGCTCGGCGGGCTCGCCCCCGCCCGCCGCGGGCCCTGGCGCGTCGGCGCGGTCCTCTCCGAGCTCGCCGTGGCCCGCGGCGGGCTCGGCGGGCTCGCCCCCGCCCGCCGCGGGCCCTGGCACGTCGGCGCGGGCCTCGCCGAGCTCGCCGTGGCCCGCGGCGGGCTCGGCGGGCTCGCCCCCGCCCGCCGCGGGCCCTGGCGCGTCGGCGCGGGCCTCGCCGAGCTCGCCGTGGCCCGCGACGGGCTCGGCGGGCTCGCCCCCGCCCGCCGCGGGCCCTGGCGCGTCGGCGCGGGCCTCGCCGAGCTCGCCGTGGCCCGCGCCGGGCTCGGCGGGCTCGCCCCCGCCCGCCCCGGGCCCTGGCGCGTCGGCGCAGGCCTCGCCGAGCTCGCCGTGGCCCGCGGCGGGCTCGGCGGGCTCGCCCCCGCCCGCCCCGGGCCCTGGCGCGTCGGCGCGGGCCTCGCCGAGCTCGCCGTGGCCCGCGGCGGGCTCGGCGGGCTCGCCCCCGCCCGCCGCGGGCCCTGGCGCGTCGGCGCGGGCCTCGCCGAGCTCGCCGTGGCCCGCGGCGGGCTCGGCGGGCTCGCCCCCGCCCGCCGCGGGCCCTGGCGCGTCGGCGCGGGCCTCGCCGAGCTCGCCGTGGCCCGCGACGGGCTCGGCGGGCTCGCCCCCGCCCGCCGCGGGCCCTGGCGCGTCGGCGCGGGCCTCGCCGAGCTCGCCGTGGCCCGCGCTGGGCTCGGCGGGCTCGCCCCCGCCCGCCGCGGGCCCTGGCGCGTCGGCGCGGGCCTCGCCGAGCTCGCCGTGGCCCGCGGCGGGCTCGGCGGGCTCGCCCCCGCCCGCCCCGGGCCCTGGCGCGTCGGCGCGGGCCTCGCCGAGCTCGCCGTGGCCCGCGGCGGGCTCGGCGGGCTCGCCCCCGCCCGCCGCGGGCCCTGGCGCGTCGGCGCGGGCCTCGCCGAGCTCGCCGTGGCCCGCGGCGGGCTCGGCGGGCTCGCCCCCGCCCGCCGCGGGCCCTGGCGCGTCGGCGCGGGCCTCGCCGAGCTCGCCGTGGCCCGCGGCGGGCTCGGAGGGCTCGCCCCCGCCCGCCCCGGGCCCTGGCGCGTCGGCGCGGGCCTCGCCGAGCTCGCCGTGGCCCGCGGCGGGCTCGGCGGGCTCGCCCCCACCCGCCCTGGGCCCTGGCGTGTCGGCGCGGGCCTCGCCGAGCTCGCCGTGGCCCGCGGCGGGCTCGGCGGGCTCGCCCCCGCCCGCCCCGGGCCCTGGCGCGTCGGCGCGGGCCTCGCCGAGCTCGCCGTGGCCCGCGACGGGCTCGGCGGGCTCGCCCCCGCCCGCCCCGGGCCCTGGCGCGTCGGCGCGGGCCTCGCCGAGCTCGCCGTGGCCCGCGGCGGGCTCGGCGGGCTCGCCCCCGCCCGCCCCGGGCCCTGGCGCGTCGGCGCGGGCCTCGCCGAGCTCGCCGTGGCCCGCGGCGGGCTCGGCGGGCTCGCCCCCGCCCGCCGCGGGCCCTGGCGCGTCGGCGCGGGCCTCGCCGAGCTCACCGAGGCCCGCGCCGGGCTCGGCGGGCTCGCCCCCGCCCGCCGCGGGCCCTGGCGCGTCGGCGCGGGCCTCGCCAAGCTCGCCGTGGCCCGCGGCGGGCTCGGCGGGCTCGCCCCCGCCCGCCACGGGCCCTGGCGCGTCGGTGCGGGCCTCGCCGAGCTTGCCGTGGCCCGCGCCGGGCTCGGCGGGCTCGTCCCCGCCCGTCCCGGGCCCTGGCGCGTCGGCGCGGGCCTCGCCGAGCTCGCCGTGGCCCGCGGCGGGCTCGGCGGGCTCGCCCCCGCCCGCCGCGGGCCCTGGCGCGTCGGCGCGGGCCTCGCCGAGCTCACCGAGGCCCGCGCCGGGCTCGGCGGGCTCGCCCCCGCCCGCCGCGGGCCCTGGCGCGTCGGCGCGGGCCTCGCCAAGCTCGCCGTGGCCCGCGGCGGGCTCGGCGGGCTCGCCCCCGCCCGCCACGGGCCCTGGCGCGTCGGTGCGGGCCTCGCCGAGCTTGCCGTGGCCCGCGCCGGGCTCGGCGGGCTCGTCCCCGCCCGTCCCGGGCCCTGGCGCGTTGGCGCGGGCCTCGCCGAGCTCGCCGTGGCCCGCGGCGGGCTCGGCGGGCTCGCCCCCGCCCGCCGCGGGCCCTGGCGCGTCGGCGCGGGCCTCGCCGAGCTCGCCGTGGCCCGCGGCGGGCTCGGCGGGCTCGCCCCCGCCCGCCCCGGGCCCTGGCGCGTCGGCGCGGGCCTCGCCGAGCTCGCCGTGGCCTGCGGCGGGCTCGGCGGGCTCGCCCCCGCCCGCCGCGGGCCCTGGCGCGTCGGCGCGGGCCTCGCCGAGCTCGCCGTGGCCCGCGCCGGGCTCGGCGGGCTCGCCCCCGCCCGCCCCGGGCCCTGGCGCGTCGGCGCGGGCCTCGCCGAGCTCGCCGTGGCCCGCGGCGGGCTCGGCGGGCTCGTCCCCGCCCGTCCCGGGCCCTGGCGCGTCGGCGCGGGCCTCGCCGAGCTCGCCGTGGCCCGCGGCGGGCTCGGCGGGCTCGCCCCCGCCCGCCGCGGGCCCTGGCGCGTCGGCGCGGGCCTCGCCGAGCTCGCCGTGGCCCGCGGCGGGCTCGGCGGGCTCGCCCCCGCCCGCCCCGGGCCCTGGCGCGTCGGCGCGGGCCTCGCCGAGCTCGCCGTGGCCCGCGGCGGGCTCGGCGGGCTCGCCCCCGCCCGCCACGGGCCCTGGCGCGTCGGCGCGGGCCTCGCCGAGCTCGCCGTGGCCCGCGCCGGGCTCGGCGGGCTCGTCCCCGCCCGTCCCGGGCCCTGGCGCGTCGGCGCGGGCCTCGCCGAGCTTGCCGTGGCCCGCGGCGGGCACGGCGGGCTCGCCCCCGCCCGCCGCGGGCCCTGGCGCGTCGGCGCGGGCCTCGCCGAGCTCGCCGTGGCCCGCGCCGGGCTCGGCGGGCTCGCCCCCGCACGCCGCGGGCCCTGGCACGTCGGCCCGGGCCTCGCCGAGCTCGCCGAGGCCCGCGGCGGGCTCGGCGGGCTCGCCCCCGCCCGCCGCGGGCCCTGGCGCGTCGGCGCGGGTCTCGCCGAGCTCGCCGTGGCCCGCGGCGGGCTCGGCGGGCTCGCCCCCGCCCGCCGCGGGCCCTGGCGCGTCGGCGCGGGCCTCGCCGAGCTCGCCGTGGCCCGCGGCGGGCTCGGCGGGCTCGCCCCCGCCCGCCACGGGCCCTGGCGCGTCGGCGCGGGCCTCGCCGAGCTCGCCGTGGCCCGCGCCGGGCTCGGCGGGCTCGTCCCCGCCCGTCCCGGGCCCTGGCGCGTCGGCGCGGGCCTCGCCGAGCTTGCCGTGGCCCGCGGCGGGCTCGGCGGGCTCGTCCCCGCCCGTCCCGGGCCCTGGCGCGTCGGCGCGGGCCTCGCCGAGCTCGCCGTGGCCCGCGGCGGGCTCGGCGGGCTCGCCCCCGCCCGCCGCGGGCCCTGGCGCGTCGGCGCGGGCCTCGCCGAGCTCGCCGTGGCCCGCGGCGGGCTCGGCGGGCTCGCCCCCGCCCGCCCCGGGCCCTGGCGCGTCGGCGCGGGCCTCGCCGAGCTCGCCGTGGCCCGCGGCGGGCTCGGCGGGCTCGCCCCCGCCCGCCCCGGGCCCTAGCGCGTCGGCGCGGGCCTCGCCGAGCTCGCCGTGGCCCGCGACGGGCTCGGCGGGCTCGCCCCCGCCCGCCGCGGGCCCTGGCGCGTCGGCGCGGGCCTCGCCGAGCTCGCCGTGGCCCGCGCTGGGCTCGGCGGGCTCGCCCCCGCCCGCCGCGGGCCCTGGCGCGTCGGCGCGGGCCTCGCCGAGCTCGCCGTGGCCCGCGGCGGGCTCGGCGGGCTCGCCCCCGCCCGCCCCGGGCCCTGGCGCGTCGGCGCGGGCCTCGCCGAGCTCGCCGTGGCCCGCGGCGGGCTCGGCGGGCTCGCCCCCGCCCGCCGCGGGCCCTGGCGCGTCGGCGCGGGCCTCGCCGAGCTCGCCGTGGCCCGCGGCGGGCTCGGCGGGCTCGCCCCCGCCCGCCCCGGGCCCTGGCGCGTCGGCGCGGGCCTCGCCGAGCTCGCCGTGGCCCGCGGCGGGCTCGGCGGGCTCGCCCCCGCCCGCCACGGGCCCTGGCGCGTCGGCGCGGGCCTCGCCGAGCTCGCCGTGGCCCGCGCCGGGCTCGGCGGGCTCGTCCCCGCCCGTCCCGGGCCCTGGCGCGTCGGCGCGGGCCTCGCCGAGCTTGCCGTGGCCCGCGGCGGGCACGGCGGGCTCGCCCCCGCCCGCCGCGGGCCCTGGCGCGTCGGCGCGGGCCTCGCCGAGCTCGCCGTGGCCCGCGCCGGGCTCGGCGGGCTCGCCCCCGCACGCCGCGGGCCCTGGCACGTCGGCCCGGGCCTCGCCGAGCTCGCCGAGGCCCGCGGCGGGCTCGGCGGGCTCGCCCCCGCCCGCCGCGGGCCCTGGCGCGTCGGCGCGGGTCTCGCCGAGCTCGCCGTGGCCCGCGGCGGGCTCGGCGGGCTCGCCCCCGCCCGCCGCGGGCCCTGGCGCGTCGGCGCGGGCCTCGCCGAGCTCGCCGTGGCCCGCGGCGGGCTCGGCGGGCTCGCCCCCGCCCGCCACGGGCCCTGGCGCGTCGGCGCGGGCCTCGCCGAGCTCGCCGTGGCCCGCGCCGGGCTCGGCGGGCTCGTCCCCGCCCGTCCCGGGCCCTGGCGCGTCGGCGCGGGCCTCGCCGAGCTTGCCGTGGCCCGCGGCGGGCTCGGCGGGCTCGCCCCCGCCCGCCGCGGGCCCTGGCGCGTCGGCGCGGGCCTCGCCGAGCTCGCCGTGGCCCGCGGCGGGCTCGGCGGGCTCGCCCCCGCCCGCCGCGGGCCCTGGCGCGTCGGCGCGGGCCTCGCCGAGCTCGCCGTGGCCCGCGGCGGGCTCGGCGGGCTCGCCCCCGCCCGCCCCGGGCCCTGGCGCGTCGGCGCGGGCCTCGCCGAGCTCGCCGTGGCCCGCGGCGGGCTCGGCGGGCTCGCCCCCGCCCGCCCCGGGCCCTAGCGCGTCGGCGCGGGCCTCGCCGAGCTCGCCGTGGCCCGCGACGGGCTCGGCGGGCTCGCCCCCGCCCGCCGCGGGCCCTGGCGCGTCGGCGCGGGCCTCGCCGAGCTCGCCGTGGCCCGCGCTGGGCTCGGCGGGCTCGCCCCCGCCCGCCGCGGGCCCTGGCGCGTCGGCGCGGGCCTCGCCGAGCTCGCCGTGGCCCGCGGCGGGCTCGGCGGGCTCGCCCCCGCCCGCCGCGGGCCCTGGCGCGTCGGCGCGGGCCTCGCCGAGCTCGCCGTGGCCCGCGGCGGGCTCGGCGGGCTCGCCCCCGCCCGCCGCGGGCCCTGGCGCGTCGGCGCGGGCCTCGCCGAGCTCGCCGTGGCCCGCGGCGGGCTCGGCGGGCTCGCCCCCGCCCGCCGCGGGCCCTGGCGCGTCGGCGCGGGCCTCGCCGAGCTCGCCGTGGCCCGCGGCGGGCTCGGAGGGCTCGCCCCCGCCCGCCCCGGGCCCTGGCGCGTCGGCGCGGGCCTCGCCGAGCTCGCCGTGGCCCGCGGCGGGCTCGGCGGGCTCGCCCCCACCCGCCCTGGGCCCTGGCGTGTCGGCGCGGGCCTCGCCGAGCTCGCCGTGGCCCGCGGCGGGCTCGGCGGGCTCGCCCCCGCCCGCCCCGGGCCCTGGCGCGTCGGCGCGGGCCTCGCCGAGCTCGCCGTGGCCCGCGACGGGCTCGGCGGGCTCGCCCCCGCCCGCCCCGGGCCCTGGCGCGTCGGCGCGGGCCTCGCCGAGCTCGCCGTGGCCCGCGGCGGGCTCGGCGGGCTCGCCCCCGCCCGCCGCGGGCCCTGGCGCGTCGGCGCGGGCCTCGCCGAGCTCGCCGTGGCCCGCGGCGGGCTCGGCGGGCTCGCCCCCGCCCGCCGCGGGCCCTGGCGCGTCGGCGCGGGCCTCGCCGAGCTCACCGAGGCCCGCGCCGGGCTCGGCGGGCTCGCCCCCGCCCGCCGCGGGCCCTGGCGCGTCGGCGCGGGCCTCGCCAAGCTCGCCGTGGCCCGCGGCGGGCTCGGCGGGCTCGCCCCCGCCCGCCACGGGCCCTGGCGCGTCGGTGCGGGCCTCGCCGAGCTTGCCGTGGCCCGCGCCGGGCTCGGCGGGCTCGTCCCCGCCCGTCCCGGGCCCTGGCGCGTCGGCGCGGGCCTCGCCGAGCTCGCCGTGGCCCGCGGCGGGCTCGGCGGGCTCGCCCCCGCCCGCCGCGGGCCCTGGCGCGTCGGCGCGGGCCTCGCCGAGCTCACCGAGGCCCGCGCCGGGCTCGGCGGGCTCGCCCCCGCCCGCCGCGGGCCCTGGCGCGTCGGCGCGGGCCTCGCCAAGCTCGCCGTGGCCCGCGGCGGGCTCGGCGGGCTCGCCCCCGCCCGCCACGGGCCCTGGCGCGTCGGTGCGGGCCTCGCCGAGCTTGCCGTGGCCCGCGCCGGGCTCGGCGGGCTCGTCCCCGCCCGTCCCGGGCCCTGGCGCGTCGGCGCGGGCCTCGCCGAGCTCGCCGTGGCCCGCGGCGGGCTCGGCGGGCTCGCCCCCGCCCGCCGCGGGCCCTGGCGCGTCGGCGCGGGCCTCGCCGAGCTCGCCGTGGCCCGCGGCGGGCTCGGCGGGCTCGCCCCCGCCCGCCCCGGGCCCTGGCGCGTCGGCGCGGGCCTCGCCGAGCTCGCCGTGGCCTGCGGCGGGCTCGGCGGGCTCGCCCCCGCCCGCCGCGGGCCCTGGCGCGTCGGCGCGGGCCTCGCCGAGCTCGCCGTGGCCCGCGCCGGGCTCGGCGGGCTCGCCCCCGCCCGCCGCGGGCCCTGGCGCGTCGGCGCGGGCCTCGCCGAGCTCGCCGTGGCCCGCGGCGGGCTCGGCGGGCTCGTCCCCGCCCGTCCCGGGCCCTGGCGCGTCGGCGCGGGCCTCGCCGAGCTCGCCGTGGCCCGCGGCGGGCTCGGCGGGCTCGCCCCCGCCCGCCGCGGGCCCTGGCGCGTCGGCGCGGGCCTCGCCGAGCTCGCCGTGGCCCGCGGCGGGCTCGGCGGGCTCGCCCCCGCCCGCCCCGGGCCCTGGCGCGTCGGCGCGGGCCTCGCCGAGCTCGCCGTGGCCCGCGGCGGGCTCGGCGGGCTCGCCCCCGCCCGCCACGGGCCCTGGCGCGTCGGCGCGGGCCTCGCCGAGCTCGCCGTGGCCCGCGCCGGGCTCGGCGGGCTCGTCCCCGCCCGTCCCGGGCCCTGGCGCGTCGGCGCGGGCCTCGCCGAGCTTGCCGTGGCCCGCGGCGGGCACGGCGGGCTCGCCCCCGCCCGCCGCGGGCCCTGGCGCGTCGGCGCGGGCCTCGCCGAGCTCGCCGTGGCCCGCGCCGGGCTCGGCGGGCTCGCCCCCGCACGCCGCGGGCCCTGGCACGTCGGCCCGGGCCTCGCCGAGCTCGCCGAGGCCCGCGGCGGGCTCGGCGGGCTCGCCCCCGCCCGCCGCGGGCCCTGGCGCGTCGGCGCGGGTCTCGCCGAGCTCGCCGTGGCCCGCGGCGGGCTCGGCGGGCTCGCCCCCGCCCGCCGCGGGCCCTGGCGCGTCGGCGCGGGCCTCGCCGAGCTCGCCGTGGCCCGCGGCGGGCTCGGCGGGCTCGCCCCCGCCCGCCACGGGCCCTGGCGCGTCGGCGCGGGCCTCGCCGAGCTCGCCGTGGCCCGCGCCGGGCTCGGCGGGCTCGTCCCCGCCCGTCCCGGGCCCTGGCGCGTCGGCGCGGGCCTCGCCGAGCTTGCCGTGGCCCGCGGCGGGCTCGGCGGGCTCGCCCCCGCCCGCCGCGGGCCCTGGCGCGTCGGCGCGGGCCTCGCCGAGCTCGCCGTGGCCCGCGGCGGGCTCGGCGGGCTCGCCCCCGCCCGCCGCGGGCCCTGGCGCGTCGGCGCGGGCCTCGCCGAGCTCGCCGTGGCCCGCGGCGGGCTCGGCGGGCTCGCCCCCGCCCGCCCCGGGCCCTGGCGCGTCGGCGCGGGCCTCGCCGAGCTCGCCGTGGCCCGCGGCGGGCTCGGCGGGCTCGCCCCCGCCCGCCCCGGGCCCTAGCGCGTCGGCGCGGGCCTCGCCGAGCTCGCCGAGGCCCGCGGCGGGCTCGGCGGGCTCGCCCCCGCCCGCCGCGGGCCCTGGCGCGTCGGCGCGGGCCTCGCCGAGCTCGCCGTGGCCCGCGGCGGGCTCGGCGGGCTCGCCCCCGCCCGCCGCGGGCCCTGGCGCGTCGGCGCGGGCCTCGCCGAGCTCGCCGTGGCCCGCGGCGGGCTCGGCGGGCTCGCCCCCGCCCGCCCCGGGCCCTGGCGCGTCGGCGCGGGCCTCGCCGAGCTCGCCGTGGCCCGCGGCGGGCTCGGCGGGCTCGCCCCCGCCCGCCGCGGGCCCTGGCGCGTCGGCGCAGGCCTCGCCGAGCTCGCCGTGGCCCGCGGCGGGCTCGGCGGGCTCGCCCCCGCCCGCCCCGGGCCCTGGCGCGTCGGCGCGGGCCTCGCCGAGCTCGCCGTGGCCCGCGCCGGGCTCGGCGGGCTCGCCCCCGCCCGCCGCGGGCCCTGGCGCGTCGGCGCGGGCCTCGCCGAGCTCGCCGTGGCCCGCGGCGGGCTCGGCGGGCTCGCCCCCGCCCGCCCCGGGCCCTGGCGCGTCGGCGCGGGCCTCGCCGAGCTCGCCGTGGCCCGCGACGGGCTCGGCGGGCTCGCCCCCGCCCGCCCCGGGCCCTGGCGCGTCGGCGCGGGCCTCGCCGAGCTCGCCGTGGCCCGCGACGGGCTCGGCGGGCTCGCCCCCGCCCGCCCCGGGCCCTGGCGCGTCGGCGCGGGCCTCGCCGAGCTCGCCGTGGCCCGCGACGGGCTCGGCGGGCTCGCCCCCGCCCGCCCCGGGCCCTGGCGCGTCGGCGCGGGCCTCGCCGAGCTCGCCGTGGCCCGCGGCGGGCTCGGCGGGCTCGCCCCCGCCCGCCGCGGGCCCTGGCGCGTCGGCGCGGTCCTCGCCGAGCTCGCCGTGGCCCGCGGCAGGTTCGGCGGGCTCGCCCCCGCACGCCGCGGGCCCTGGCACGTCGGCGCGGGCCTCGCCGAGCTCGCCGTGGCCCGCGGCGGGCTCGGAGGGCTCGCCCCCGCCGGCCGCGGGCCCTGGCGCGTCGGCGCGGGCCTCGCCGAGCTCGCCGTGGCCCGCGGCGGGCTCGGCGGGCTCGCCCCCACCCGCCCCGGGCCCTGGCGTGTCGGCGCGGGCCTCGCCGAGCTCGCCGTGGCCCGCGGCGGGCTCGGCGGGCTCGCCCCCGCCCGCCCCGGGCCCTGGCGCGTCGGCGCGGGCCTCGCCGAGCTCGCCGTGGCCCGCGGCAGGCTCGGCGGGCTCGCCCCCGCCCGCCCCGGGCCCTGGCGCGTCGGCGCGGGCCTCGCCGAGCTCGCCGTGGCCCGCGACGGGCTCGGCGGGCTCGCCCCCGCCCGCCCCGGGCCCTGGCGCGTCGGCGCGGGCCTCGCCGAGCTCGCCGTGGCCCGCGCCGGGCTCGGCGGGCTCGCCCCCGCCCGCCGCGGGGCCCTGGCGCGTCGGCGCGGGCCTCGCCGAGCTCGCCGTGGCCCGCGGCGGGCTCGACGGGCTCGCCCCCGCACGCCGCGGGCCCTGGCACGTCGGCCCGGGCCTCGCCGAGCTCGCCGTGGCCCGCGGCGGGCTCGGCGGGCTCGCCCCCGCCCGCCGCGGGCCCTGGCGCGTCGGCGCGGGCCTCGCCGAGCTCGCCGTGGCCCGCGGCGGGCTCGGCGGGCTCGCCCCCGCCCGCCCCGGGCCCTGGCGCGTCGGCGCGGGCCTCGCCGAGCTCGCCGTGGCCCGCGCCGGGCTCGGCGGGCTCGCCCCCGCCCGCCACGGGCCCTGGCGCGTCGGCGCGGGCCTCGCCGAGCTCGCCGTGGCCCGCGCCGGGCTCGGCGGGCTCGTCCCCGCCCGTCCCGGGCCCTGGCGCGTCGGCGCGGGCCTCGCCGAGCTCGCCGTGGCCCGCGGCGGGCTCGGCGGGCTCGCCCCCGCCCGCCGCGGGCCCTGGCGCGTCGGCGCGGGCCTCGCCGAGCTCGCCGTGGCCCGCGCCGGGCTCGGCGGGCTCGCCCCCGCCCGCCCCGGGCCCTGGCGCGTCGGCGCGGGCCTCGCCGAGCTCGCCGTGGCCCGCGACGGGCTCGGCGGGCTCGCCCCCACCCGCCCCGGGCCCTGGCGCGTCGGCGCGGGCCTCGCCGAGCTCGCCGTGGCCCGCGCCGGGCTCGGCGGGCTCGCCCCGCCCGCCGCGGACCCTGGCGCGTCGGCGCGGGCCCTCGCCGAGCTCGCCGTGGCCCGCGGCGGGCTCGGCGGGCTCGCCCCCGCACGCCGCGGGCCCTGGCACGTCGGCCCGGGCGAGCTCGCCGTGGCCCGCGGCGGCTCGGCGGGCTCGCCCCCGCCCGCCGCGGGCCCTGGCGCGTCGGCGCGGGCCTCGCCGAGCTCGCCGTGGCCCGCGGCGGGCTCGGCGGGCTCGCCCCCGCCCGCCCCGGGCCCTGGCGCGTCGGCGCGGGCCTCGCCGAGCTCGCCGTGGCCCGCGCCGGGCTCGGCGGGCTCGCCCCTGCCCGCCGCGGGCCCTGGCGCGTCGGCGCGGGCCTCGCCGAGCTCGCCGTGGCCCGCGCCGGGCTCGGCGGGCTCGCCCCCGCCCGCCGCGGGCCCTGGCGCGTCGGCGCGGGCCTCGCCGAGCTCGCCGTGGCCCGCGGCGGGCTCGGCGGGCTCGCCCCGCCCGCCGCGGGCCCTGGCGCGTCGGCGCGGGCCTCGCCGAGCTCGCCGTGGCCCGCGCCGGGCTCGGCGGGCTCGCCCCCGCCCGCCCCGGGCCCTGGCGCGTCGGCGCGGGCCTCGCCGAGCTCGCCGTGGCCCGCGGCGGGCTCGGCGGGCTCGCCCCCGCCCGCCGCGGGCCCTGGCGCGTCGGCGCGGGCCTCGCCGAGCTCGCCGTGGCCCGCGGCGGGCTCGGCGGGCTCGCCCCCGCCCGCCCCGGGCCTGGCGCGTCGGCGCGGGCCTCGCCGAGCTCGCCGTGTCCCGCGGCGGGCTCGGCGGGCTCGCCCCCGCCCGCCGCGGGCCCTGGCGCGTCGGCGCGGGCCTCGCCGAGCTCGCCGTGGCCCGCGGCGGGCTCGGCGGGCTCGCCCCCGCCCGCCCCGGGCCCTGGCGCGTCGGCGCGGGCCTCGCCGAGCTCGCCGTGGCCCGCGGCGGGCTCGGCGGGCTCGCCCCCGCCCGCCGCGGGCCCTGGCGCGTCGGCGCGGGCCTCGCCGAGCTCGCCGTGGCCCGCGACGGGCTCGGCGGGCTCGCCCCCCGCCCGCCCGGGCCCTGGCGCGTCGGCGCAGGCCTCGCCGAGCTCGCCGTGGCCCGCGACGGGCTCGGCGGGCTCGCCCCCGCCCGCCCCGGGCCCTGGCGCGTCGGCGCGGGCCTCGCCGAGCTCGCCGTGGCCCCGCGACGGGCTCGGCGGGCTCGCCCCCGCCCGCCCCGGGCCCTGGCGCGTCGGCGCGGGCCTCGCCGAGCTCGCCGTGGCCCGCGGCGGGCTCGGCGGGCTCGCCCCCGCCCGCCCCGGGCCCTGGCGCGTCGGCGCGGCCTCGCCGAGCTCGCCGTGGCCCGCGACGGGCTCGGCGGGCTCGCCCCCGCCCGCCCCGGGCCCTGGCGCGTCGGCGCAGGCCTCGCCGAGCTCGCCGTGGCCCGCGCCGGGCTCGGCGGGCTCGCCCCCGCCCGCCCCGGGCCCTGGCGCGTCGGCGCGGGCCTCGCCGAGCTCGCCGTGGCCCGCGACGGGCTCGGCGGGCTCGCCCCCGCCCGCCCCGGGCCCTGGCGCGTCGCG
The DNA here is from genome assembly GCF_040807025.1 of Struthio camelus. Lineage (NCBI taxonomy): Eukaryota > Metazoa > Chordata > Aves > Struthioniformes > Struthionidae > Struthio > Struthio camelus. The sequence continues at coordinate 26,488 of NW_027182597.1, forward strand.
GCGGGCCTCGCCGAGCTCGCCGTGGCCCGCGGCGGGCTCGGCGGGCCTCGCCCCCGCCCGCCGCGGGCCCTGGCGCGTCGGCGCGGTCCTCGCCGAGCTCGCCGTGGCCCGCGGCAGGCTCGGCGGGCTCGCCCCCGCACGCCGCGGGCCCTGGCACGTCGGCGCGGGCCTCGCCGAGCTCGCCGTGGCCCGCGGCGGGCTCGGCGGGCTCGCCCCCGCCGGCCGCGGGCCCTGGGCGCGTCGGCGCGGGCCTCGCCGAGCTCGCCGTGGCCCGCGGCGGGCTCGGCGGGCTCGCCCCCACCCGCCCCGGGCCCTGGCGTGTCGGCGCGGGCCTCGCCGAGCTCGCCGTGGCCCGCGGCGGGCTCGGCGGGCTCGCCCCCGCCCGCCCCGGGCCCTGGCGCGTCGGCCGCGGCCTCGCCGAGCTCCCCGTGGCCCGCGGCAGGCTCGGCGGGCTCGCCCCCGCCCGCCCCGGGCCCTGGCGCGTCGGCGCGGGCCTCGCCGAGCTCGCCGTGGCCCGCGACGGGCTCGGCGGGCTCGCCCCCGCCCGCCCCGGGCCCTGGCGCGTCGGCGCGGGCCTCGCCGAGCTCGCCGTGGCCCGCGCCGGGCTCGGCGGGCTCGCCCCCGCCCGCCGCGGGCCCTGGCGCGTCGGCGCGGGCCTCGCCGAGCTCGCCGTGGCCCGCGGCGGGCTCGGCGGGCTCGCCCCCGCACGCCGCGGGCCCTGGCACGTCGGCCCGGCCTCGCCGAGCTCGCCGTGGCCCGCGGCGGGCTCGGCGGGCTCGCCCCCGCCCGCCGCGGGCTCTGGCGCGTCGGCGCGGGCCTCGCCGAGCTCGCCGTGGCCCGCGGCGGGCTCGGCGGGCTCGCCCCCGCCCGCCCCGGGCCCTGGCGCGTCGGCGCGGGCCTCGCCGAGCTCGCCGTGGCCCGCGCCGGGCTCGGCGGGCTCGCCCCTGCCCGCCACGGGCCCTGGCGCGTCGGCGCGGGCCTCGCCGAGCTCGCCGTGGCCCGCGCCGGGCTCGGCGGGCTCGTCCCCGCCCGTCCCGGGCCCTGGCGCGTCGGCGCGGGCCTCGCCGAGCTCGCCGTGGCCCGCGGCGGGCTCGGCGGGCTCGCCCCCGCCCGCCGCGGGCCCTGGCGCGTCGGCCGCGGGCCTCGCCGAGCTCGCCGTGGCCCGCGGCGGGCTCGGCGGGCTCGCCCCCGCCCGCCGCGGGCCCTGGCGCGTCGGCGCGGGCCTCGCCGAGCTCGCCGTGGCCCGCGCCGGGCTCGGCGGGCTCGCCCCCGCCCGCCCCGGGCCCTGGCGCGTCGGCGCGGGCCTCGCCGAGCTCGCCGTGGCCCGCGGCGGGCTCGGCGGGCTCGCCCCCGCCCGCCGCGGCCCTGGCGCGTCGGCGCGGGCCTCGCCGAGCTCGCCGTGGCCCGCGGCGGGCTCGGCGGGCTCGCCCCCGCCCGCCGCGGGCCCTGGCGCGTCGGCGCGGGCCTCGCCGAGCTCGCCGTGGCCCGCGGCGGGCTCGGCGGCTCGCCCCCGCCCGCCCCGGGCCCTGGCGCGTCGGCGCGGGCCTCGCCGAGCTCGCCGTGGCCCGCGCCGGGCTCGGCGGGCTCGCCCCTGCCCGCCACGGGCCCTGGCGCGTCGGCGCGGGCCTCGCCGAGCTCGCCGTGGCCCGCGCCGGGCTCGGCGGGCTCGTCCCCGCCCGTCCCGGGCCCTGGCGCGTCGGCGCGGGCCTCGCCGAGCTCGCCGTGGCCCGCGGCGGGCTCGGCGGGCTCGCCCCCGCCCCGCCGCGGGCCCTGGCGCGTCGGCGCGGGCTCGCCGAGCTCGCCGTGGCCCGCGGCGGGCTCGGCGGGCTCGCCCCCGCCCGCCGCGGGCCCTGGCGCGTCGGCGCGGGCCTCGCCGAGCTCGCCGTGGCCCGCGGCGGGCTCGGCGGGCTCGCCCCCGCCCGCCGCGGGCCCTGGCGCGTCGGCGCGGGCCTCGCCGAGCTCGCCGTGGCCCGCGGCGGGCTCGGCGGGCTCGCCCCCGCCCGCCCCGGGCCCTGGCGCGTCGGCGCGGGCCTCGCCGAGCTCGCCGTGGCCCGCGCCGGGCTCGGCGGGCTCGCCCCTGCCCGCCACGGGCCCTGGCGCGTCGGCGCGGGCCTCGCCGAGCTCGCCGTGGCCCGCGCCGGGCTCGGCGGGCTCGTCCCCGCCCGTCCCGGGCCCTGGCGCGTCGGCGCGGGCCTCGCCGAGCTCGCCGTGGCCCGCGGCGGGCTCGGCGGGCTCGCCCCCGCCCGCCGCGGGCCCTGGCGCGTCGGCGCGGGCCTCGCCGAGCTCGCCGTGGCCCGCGGCGGGCTCGGCGGGCTCGCCCCCGCCCGCCGCGGGCCCTGGCGCGTCGGCGCGGGCCTCGCCGAGCTCGCCGTGGCCCGCGCCGGGCTCGGCGGGCTCGCCCCCGCCCGCCCCGGGCCCTGGCGCGTCGGCGCGGGCCTCGCCGAGCTCGCCGTGGCCCGCGGCGGGCTCGGCGGGCTCGCCCCCGCCCGCCGCGGGCCCTGGCGCGTCGGCGCGGGCCTCGCCGAGCTCGCCGTGGCCCGCGCGGGCTCGGCGGGCTCGCCCCCGCCCGCCGCGGGCCCTGGCGCGTCGGCGCGGGCCTCGCCGAGCTCGCCGTGGCCCGCGGCGGGCTCGGCGGGCTCGCCCCCGCCCGCCCCGGGCCCTGGCGCGTCGGCGCGGGCCTCGCCGAGCTCGCCGTGGCCCGCGCCGGGCTCGGCGGGCTCGCCCCCGCCCGCCACGGGCCCCTGGCGCGTCGGCGCGGGCCTCGCCGAGCTCGCCGTGGCCCGCGGCGGGCTCGGCGGGCTCGCCCCCGCCCGCCCCGGGCCCTGGCGCGTCGGCGCGGGCCTCGCCGAGCTCGCCGTGGCCCGCGGCGGGCTCGGCGGGCTTGCCCCCGCCCGCCGCGGGCCCTGGCGCGTCGGCGCGGGCCTCGCCGAGCTCGCAGTGGCCCGCGGCGGGCTCGGCGGGCTCGCCCCCGCCCGCCGCGGGCCCTGGCGCGTCGGCGCGGGCCTCGCCGAGCTCGCCGTGGCCCGCGGCGGGCTCGGCGGGCTCGCCCCCGCCCGCCGCGGGCCCTGGCGCGTCGGCGCGGCCTCGCCGAGCTCGCCGTGGCCCGCGGCGGGCTCGGCGGGCTCGCCCCCGCCCGCCCCGGGCCCTGGCGCGTCGGCGCGGGCCTCGCCGAGCTCGCCGTGGCCCGCGGCGGGCTCGGCGGGCTCGCCCCCGCCCGCCGCGGGCCCTGGCGCGTCGGGGCGGGCCTCGCCGAGCTCGCCGTGGCCCGCGGCGGGCTCGGCGGGCTCGCCCCCGCCCGCCGCGGGCCCTGGCGCGTCGGCGCGGGCCTCGCCGAGCTCGCCGTGGCCCGCGGCGGGCTCGGCGGGCTCGCCCCCGCCCGCCCGGGCCCTGGCGCGTCGGCGCGGGCCTCGCCGAGCTCGCCGTGGCCCGCGGCGGGCTCGGCGGGCTCGCCCCCGCCCGCCGCGGGCCCTGGCGCGTCGGCGCGGGCCTCGCCGAGCTCGCCGTGGCCCGCGACGGGCTCGGCGGGCTCGCCCCCGCCCGCCGCGGGCCCTGGCGCGTCGGCGCGGGCCTCGCCGAGCTCGCCGTGGCCCGCGGCGGGCTCGGCGGGCTCGCCCCGCCCCGCCGCGGGCCCTGGCGCGTCGGCGCGGGCCTCGCCGAGCTCGCCGTGGCCCGCGGCGGGCTCAGCGGGCTCGCCCCCGCCCGCCCCGGGCCCTGGCGCGTCGGCGCGGGCCTCGCCGAGCTCGCCGTGGCCCGCGGCCGGGCTCGGCGGGCTCGCCCCCGCCCGCCCGGGCCCTGGCGCGTCGGCGCGGGCCTCGCCGAGCTCGCCGTGGCCCGCGGCGGGCTCGGCGGGCTCGCCCCCGCCCGCCCCGGGCCCTGGCGCGTCGGCGCGGGCCTCGCCGAGCTCGCCGTGGCCCGCGGCGGGCTCGGCGGGCTCGCCCCCGCCCGCCGCGGGCCCTGGCGCGTCGGCGCGGGCCTCGCCGAGGCCGCCGTGGCCCGCGGCGGGCTCGGCGGGCTCGCCCCCGCCCGCCCCGGGCCCTTGGGCGTCGGCGCGGGCCTCGCCGAGCTCGCCGAGGCCCGCGGCGGGCTCGGCGGGCTCGCCCCCGCCCGCCCCGGGCCCTGGCGCGTCGGCGCGGGCCTCGCCGAGCTCGCCGTGGCCCGCGGCGGGCTCGGCGGGCTCGCCCCCGCCCGCCGCGGGCCCTGGCGCGTCGGCGCGGGCCTCGCCGAGCTCGCCGTGGCCCGCGGCGGGCTCGGCGGGCTCGCCCCCGCCCGCCGCGGGCCCTGGCGCGTCGGCGCGGGCCTCGCCGAGCTCGCCGTGGCCCGCGGCGGGCTCGCGGGCTCGCCCCCGCCCGCCGCGGGCCCTGGCGCGTCGGCGCGGGCCTCGCCGAGCTCGCCGTGGCCCGCGCCGGGCTCGGCCGGCTCGCCCCCGCCCGCCGCGGGCCCTGGCGCGTCGGCGCGGGCCTCGCCGAGCTCGCCGTGGCCCGCGGCGGGCTCGCGGGCTCGCCCCCGCCCGCCGCGGGCCCTGGCGCGTCGGCGCGGGCCTCGCCGAGCTCGCCGTGGCCCGCGCGGGCTCGGCGGGCTCGCCCCCGCCCGCCGCGGGCCCTGGCGCGTCGGCGCGGGCCTCGCCGAGCTCGCCGTGGCCCGCGGCGGGCTCGGCGGGCTCGCCCCCGCCCGCCGCGGGCCCTGGCACGTCGGCGCGGCCTCGCCGAGCTCGCCGTGGCCCGCGCCGGCTCGGCGGGCTCGCCCCCGCCCGCCGCGGGCCCTGGCGCGTCGGCGCGGGCCTCGCCGAGCTCGCGTGGGCCGCGGCGGGCTCGGCGGGCTCGCCCCCGCCCGCCGCGGGCTCTGGCGCGTCGGCGCGGGCCTCGCCGAGCTCGCCGTGGCCCGCGCGGGTCGGCGGCTCGCCCCCCCGCCCGCCCCCGGGCCCTGGCGCGGTCGGCGCGGGCCTC
>NW_027182598.1:0-122425 GCF_040807025.1 Struthio camelus
CCTCGCACGCCTTTTCCCGCCTCCCCCGCTCCTCTCCCCCTCACTTCCGGTTTCCGCCTCCCACTTCCGGGTTTCCGACTCCCACTTCCGGGTTCCAACAAATCCCCTCCCCGCCCTCCCCAAACACTTTTTTACACCCTTTCACCCCCTCGGACGCCTTTTCCCGCCTCCCCCGCTCCTCTCCCCCTCACTTCCGGTTTCCGCCTCCCACTTCCGGGTTTCCGACTCCCACTTCCGGGTTCCAACAAATCCCCTCCCCGCCCTCCCCAAACACTTTTTTACACCCTTTCACCCCCTCGCGCGCCTTTTCCCGCCTCCCCCGCTCCTCTCCCCCTCACTTCCGGTTTCCGCCTCCCACTTCCGGGTTTCCGACTCCCACTTCCGGGTTCCAACAAATCCCCTCCCCGCCCTCCCCAAACACTTTTTTACACCCTTTCACCCCCTCGGGCGCCTTTTCCCGCCTCCCCCGCTCCTCTCCCCCTCACTTCCGGTTTCCGCCTCCCACTTCCGGGTTTCCGACTCCCACTTCCGGGTTCCAACAAATCCCCTCCCCGCCCTCCCCAAACACTTTTTTACACCCTTTCACCCCCTCGCGCGCCTTTTCCCGCCTCCCCCGCTCCTCTCCCCCTCACTTCCGGTTTCCGCCTCCCACTTCCGGGTTTCCGACTCCCACTTCCGGGTTCCAACAAATCCCCTCCCCGCCCTCCCCAAACACTTTTTTACACCGTTTCACCCCCTCGCACGCCTTTTCCCGCCTCCCCCGCTCCTCTCCCCCTCACTTCCGGTTTCCGCCTCCCACTTCCGGGTTTCCGACTCCCACTTCCGGGTTCCAACAAATCCCCTCCCCGCCCTCCCCATACACTTTTTTACACCCTTTCACCCCCTCGGGCGCCTTTTCCCGCCTCCCCCGCTCCTCTCCCCCTCACTTCCGGTTTCCGCCTCCCACTTCCGGGTTTCCGCCTCCCACTTCCGGGTTCCAACAAATCCCCTCCCCGCCCTCCCCAAACACTTTTTTACACCCTTTCACCCCCTCGCGCGCCTTTTCCCGCCTCCCCCGCTCCTCTCCCCCTCACTTCCGGTTTCCGCCTCCCACTTCCGGGTTTCCACCTCCCACTTCCGGGTTCCAACAAATCCCCTCCCCGCCCTCCCCAAACACTTTTTTACACCCTTTCACCCCCTCGGGCGCCTTTTCCCGCCTCCCCCGCTCCTCTCCCCCTCACTTCCGGTTTCCGCCTCCCACTTCCGGGTTTCCGCCTCCCACTTCCGGGTTCCAACAAATCCCCTCCCCGCCCTCCCCAAACACTTTTTTACACCCTTTCACCCCCTCGCACGCCTTTTCCCGCCTCCCCCGCTCCTCTCCCCCTCACTTCCGGTTTCCGCCTCCCACTTCCGGGTTTCCGCCTCCCACTTCCGGGTTCCAACAAATCCCCTCCCCGCCCTCCCCAAACACTTTTTTACACCCTTTCACCCCCTCGCACGCCTTTTCCCGCCTCCCCCGCTCCTCTCCCCCTCACTTCCGGTTTCCGCCTCCCACTTCCGGGTTTCCGACTCCCACTTCCGGGTTCCAACAAATCCCCTCCCCGCCCTCCCCAAACACTTTTTTACACCCTTTCACACCCTCGCACGCCTTTTCCCGCCTCCCCCGCTCCTCTCCCCCTCACTTCCGGTTTCCGCCTCCCACTTCCGGGTTTCCGACTCCCACTTCCGGGTTCCAACAAATCCCCTCCCCGCCCTCCCCATACACTTTTTTACACCCTTTCACCCCCTCGGGCGCCTTTTCCCGCCTCCCCCGCTCCTCTCCCCCTCACTTCCGGTTTCCGCCTCCCACTTCCGGGTTTCCGACTCCCACTTCCGGGTTCCAACAAATCCCCTCCCCGCCCTCCCCAAACACTTTTTTACACCCTTTCACCCCCTCGGGCGCCTTTTCCCGCCTCCCCCGCTCCTCTCCCCCTCACTTCCGGTTTCCGCCTCCCACTTCCGGGTTTCCGACTCCCACTTCCGGGTTCCAACAAATCCCCTCCCCGCCCTCCCCAAACACTTTTTTACACCCTTTCACCCCCTCGGGCGCCTTTTCCCGCCTCCCCCGCTCCTCTCCCCCTCACTTCCGGTTTCCGCCTCCCACTTCCGGGTTTCCGCCTCCCACTTCCGGGTTCCAACAAATCCCCTCCCCGCCCTCCCCAAACACTTTTTTACACCCTTTCACCCCCTCGCACGCCTTTTCCCGCCTCCCCCGCTCCTCTCCCCCTCACTTCCGGTTTCCGCCTCCCACTTCCGGGTTTCCGACTCCCACTTCCGGGTTCCAACAAATCCCCTCCCCGCCCTCCCCAAACACTTTTTTACACCCTTTCACCCCCTCGGACGCCTTTTCCCGCCTCCCCCGCTCCTCTCCCCCTCACTTCCGGTTTCCGCCTCCCACTTCCGGGTTTCCGACTCCCACTTCCGGGTTCCAACAAATCCCCTCCCCGCCCTCCCCAAACACTTTTTTACACCCTTTCACCCCCTCGCGCGCCTTTTCCCGCCTCCCCCGCTCCTCTCCCCCTCACTTCCGGTTTCCGCCTCCCACTTCCGGGTTTCCGACTCCCACTTCCGGGTTCCAACAAATCCCCTCCCCGCCCTCCCCAAACACTTTTTTACACCCTTTCACCCCCTCGGGCGCCTTTTCCCGCCTCCCCCGCTCCTCTCCCCCTCACTTCCGGTTTCCGCCTCCCACTTCCGGGTTTCCGACTCCCACTTCCGGGTTCCAACAAATCCCCTCCCCGCCCTCCCCAAACACTTTTTTACACCCTTTCACCCCCTCACACGCCTTTTCCCGCCTCCCCCGCTCCTCTCCCCCTCACTTCCGGTTTCCGCCTCCCACTTCCGGGTTTCCGACTCCCACTTCCGGGTTCCAACAAATCCCCTCCCCGCCCTCCCCAAACACTTTTTTACACCCTTTCACCCCCTCGCACGCCTTTTCCCGCCTCCCCCGCTCCTCTCCCCCTCACTTCCGGTTTCCGCCTCCCACTTCCGGGTTTCCGACTCCCACTTCCGGGTTCCAACAAATCCCCTCCCCGCCCTCCCCAAACACTTTTTTACACCCTTTCACCCCCTCGGGCGCCTTTTCCCGCCTCCCCCGCTCCTCTCCCCCTCACTTCCGGTTTCCGCCTCCCACTTCCGGGTTTCCGACTCCCACTTCCGGGTTCCAACAAATCCCCTCCCCGCCCTCCCCAAACACTTTTTTACACCCTTTCACCCCCTCGGGCGCCTTTTCCCGCCTCCCCCGCTCCTCTCCCCCTCACTTCCGGTTTCCGCCTCCCACTTCCGGGTTTCCGACTCCCACTTCCGGGTTCCAACAAATCCCCTCCCCGCCCTCCCCAAACACTTTTTTACACCCTTTCACCCCCTCGCACGCCTTTTCCCGCCTCCCCCGCTCCTCTCCCCCTCACTTCCGGTTTCCGCCTCCCACTTCCGGGTTTCCGACTCCCACTTCCGGGTTCCAACAAATCCCCTCCCCGCCCTCCCCAAACACTTTTTTACACCCTTTCACCCCCTCGGACGCCTTTTCCCGCCTCCCCCGCTCCTCTCCCCCTCACTTCCGGTTTCCGCCTCCCACTTCCGGGTTTCCGACTCCCACTTCCGGGTTCCAACAAATCCCCTCCCCGCCCTCCCCAAACACTTTTTTACACCCTTTCACCCCCTCGCGCGCCTTTTCCCGCCTCCCCCGCTCCTCTCCCCCTCACTTCCGGTTTCCGCCTCCCACTTCCGGGTTTCCGACTCCCACTTCCGGGTTCCAACAAATCCCCTCCCCGCCCTCCCCAAACACTTTTTTACACCCTTTCACCCCCTCGGGCGCCTTTTCCCGCCTCCCCCGCTCCTCTCCCCCTCACTTCCGGTTTCCGCCTCCCACTTCCGGGTTTCCGACTCCCACTTCCGGGTTCCAACAAATCCCCTCCCCGCCCTCCCCAAACACTTTTTTACACCCTTTCACCCCCTCGCACGCCTTTTCCCGCCTCCCCCGCTCCTCTCCCCCTCACTTCCGGTTTCCGCCTCCCACTTCCGGGTTTCCGCCTCCCACTTCCGGGTTCCAACAAATCCCCTCCCCGCCCTCCCCAAACACTTTTTTACACCGTTTCACCCCCTCGCACGCCTTTTCCCGCCTCCCCCGCTCCTCTCCCCCTCACTTCCGGTTTCCGCCTCCCACTTCCGGGTTTCCGCCTCCCACTTCCGGGTTCCAACAAATCCCCTCCCCGCCCTCCCCATACACTTTTTTACACCCTTTCACCCCCTCGGGCGCCTTTTCCCGCCTCCCCCGCTCCTCTCCCCCTCACTTCCGGTTTCCGCCTCCCACTTCCGGGTTTCCGCCTCCCACTTCCGGGTTCCAACAAATCCCCTCCCCGCCCTCCCCAAACACTTTTTTACACCCTTTCACCCCCTCGGGCGCCTTTTCCCGCCTCCCCCGCTCCTCTCCCCCTCACTTCCGGTTTCCGCCTCCCACTTCCGGGTTTCCGACTCCCACTTCCGGGTTCCAACAAATCCCCTCCCCGCCCTCCCCAAACACTTTTTTACACCCTTTCACCCCCTCGCACGCCTTTTCCCGCCTCCCCCGCTCCTCTCCCCCTCACTTCCGGTTTCCGCCTCCCACTTCCGGGTTTCCGCCTCCCACTTCCGGGTTCCAACAAATCCCCTCCCCGCCCTCCCCAAACACTTTTTTACACCCTTTCACCCCCTCGGACGCCTTTTCCCGCCTCCCCCGCTCCTCTCCCCCTCACTTCCGGTTTCCGCCTCCCACTTCCGGGTTTCCGACTCCCACTTCCGGGTTCCAACAAATCCCCTCCCCGCCCTCCCCAAACACTTTTTTACACCGTTTCACCCCCTCGCACGCCTTTTCCCGCCTCCCCCGCTCCTCTCCCCCTCACTTCCGGTTTCCGCCTCCCACTTCCGGGTTTCCACCTCCCACTTCCGGGTTCCAACAAATCCCCTCCCCGCCCTCCCCAAACACTTTTTTACACCCTTTCACCCCCTCGGGCGCCTTTTCCCGCCTCCCCCGCTCCTCTCCCCCTCACTTCCGGTTTCCGCCTCCCACTTCCGGGTTTCCGACTCCCACTTCCGGGTTCCAACAAATCCCCTCCCCGCCCTCCCCAAACACTTTTTTACACCCTTTCACCCCCTCGGGCGCCTTTTCCCGCCTCCCCCGCTCCTCTCCCCCTCACTTCCGGTTTCCGCCTCCCACTTCCGGGTTTCCGACTCCCACTTCCGGGTTCCAACAAATCCCCTCCCCGCCCTCCCCAAACACTTTTTTACACCCTTTCACCCCCTCGCACGCCTTTTCCCGCCTCCCCCGCTCCTCTCCCCCTCACTTCCGGTTTCCGCCTCCCACTTCCGGGTTTCCGACTCCCACTTCCGGGTTCCAACAAATCCCCTCCCCGCCCTCCCCATACACTTTTTTACACCCTTTCACCCCCTCGCACGCCTTTTCCCGCCTCCCCCGCTCCTCTCCCCCTCACTTCCGGTTTCCGCCTCCCACTTCCGGGTTTCCGACTCCCACTTCCGGGTTCCAACAAATCCCCTCCCCGCCCTCCCCAAACACTTTTTTACACCCTTTCACCCCCTCGGGCGCCTTTTCCCGCCTCCCCCGCTCCTCTCCCCCTCACTTCCGGTTTCCGCCTCACACTTCCGGGTTTCCGCCTCCCACTTCCGGGTTCCAACAAATCCCCTCCCCGCCCTCCCCAAACACTTTTTTACACCCTTTCACCCCCTCGGGCGCCTTTTCCCGCCTCCCCCGCTCCTCTCCCCCTCACTTCCGGTTTCCGCCTCCCACTTCCGGGTTTACGACTCCCACTTCCGGGTTCCAACAAATCCCCTCCCCGCCCTCCCCAAACACTTTTTTACACCGTTTCACACCCTCGCACGCCTTTTCCCGCCTCCCCCGCTCCTCTCCCCCTCACTTCCGGTTTCCGCCTCCCACTTCCGGGTTTCCGCCTCCCACGTCCGGGTTCCAACAAATCCCCTCCCCGCCCTCCCCAAACACTTTTTTACACCGTTTCCCCACCTCGGACGCCTTTTCCCGCCTCCCCCGCTCCTCTCCCCCTCACTTCCGGTTTCCGCCTCCCACTTCCGGGTTTACGACTCCCACTTCCGGGTTCCAACAAATCCCCTCCCCGCCCTCCCCAAACACTTTTTTACACCCTTTCACCCCCTCGCACGCCTTTTCCCGCCTCCCCCGCTCCTCTCCCCCTCACTTCCGGTTTCCGCCTCCCACTTCCGGGTTTCCGCCTCCCACTTCCGGGTTCCAACAAATCCCCTCCCCGCCCTCCCCAAACACTTTTTTACACCCTTTCACCCCCTCGCACGCCTTTTCCCGCCTCCCCCGCTCCTCTCCCCCTCACTTCCGGTTTCCGCCTCCCACTTCCGGGTTTACGACTCCCACTTCCGGGTTCCAACAAATCCCCTCCCCGCCCTCCCCAAACACTTTTTTACACCGTTTCACACCCTCGCACGCCTTTTCCCGCCTCCCCCGCTCCTCTCCCCCTCACTTCCGGTTTCCGCCTCCCACTTCCGGGTTTCCGCCTCCCACGTCCGGGTTCCAACAAATCCCCTCCCCGCCCTCCCCAAACACTTTTTTACACCCTTTCACCCCCTCGCACGCCTTTTCCCGCCTCCCCCGCTCCTCTCCCCCTCACTTCCGGTTTCCGCCTCCCACTTCCGGGTTTCCGCCTCCCACTTCCGGGTTCCAACAAATCCCCTCCCCGCCCTCCCCAAACACTTTTTTACACCCTTTCACCCCCTCGCGCGCCTTTTCCCGCCTCCCCCGCTCCTCTCCCCCTCACTTCCGGTTTCCGCCTCCCACTTCCGGGTTTCCGCCTCCCACGTCCGGGTTCCAACAAATCCCCTCCCCGCCCTCCCCAAACACTTTTTTACACCCTTTCACCCCCTCGGGCGCCTTTTCCCGCCTCCCCCGCTCCTCTCCCCCTCACTTCCGGTTTCCGCCTCCCACTTCCGGGTTTCCGACTCCCACTTCCGGGTTCCAACAAATCCCCTCCCCGCCCTCCCCAAACACTTTTTTACACCCTTTCACCCCCTCGGGCGCCTTTTCCCGCCTCCCCCGCTCCTCTCCCCCTCACTTCCGGTTTCCGCCTCCCACTTCCGGGTTTCCGACTCCCACTTCCAGGTTCCAACAAATCCCCTCCCCGCCCTCCCCAAACACTTTTTTACACCCTTTCACCCCCTCGCACGCCTTTTCCCGCCTCCCCCGCTCCTCTCCCCCTCACTTCCGGTTTCCGCCTCCCACTTCCGGGTTTCCGACTCCCACTTCCGGGTTCCAACAAATCCCCTCCCCGCCCTCCCCATACACTTTTTTACACCCTTTCACCCCCTCGCACGCCTTTTCCCGCCTCCCCCGCTCCTCTCCCCCTCACTTCCGGTTTCCGCCTCCCACTTCCGGGTTTCCGACTCCCACGTCCGGGTTCCAACAAATCCCCTCCCCGCCCTCCCCAAACACTTTTTTACACCCTTTCACCCCCTCGGGCGCCTTTTCCCGCCTCCCCCGCTCCTCTCCCCCTCACTTCCGGTTTCCGCCTCACACTTCCGGGTTTCCGCCTCCCACTTCCGGGTTCCAACAAATCCCCTCCCCGCCCTCCCCAAACACTTTTTTACACCCTTTCACCCCCTCGGGCGCCTTTTCCCGCCTCCCCCGCTCCTCTCCCCCTCACTTCCGGTTTCCGCCTCCCACTTCCGGGTTTACGACTCCCACTTCCGGGTTCCAACAAATCCCCTCCCCGCCCTCCCCAAACACTTTTTTACACCGTTTCACACCCTCGCACGCCTTTTCCCGCCTCCCCCGCTCCTCTCCCCCTCACTTCCGGTTTCCGCCTCCCACTTCCGGGTTTCCGCCTCCCACGTCCGGGTTCCAACAAATCCCCTCCCCGCCCTCCCCAAACACTTTTTTACACCGTTTCCCCACCTCGGACGCCTTTTCCCGCCTCCCCCGCTCCTCTCCCCCTCACTTCCGGTTTCCGCCTCCCACTTCCGGGTTTCCGCCTCCCACTTCCGGGTTCCAACAAATCCCCTCCCCGCCCTCCCCAAACACTTTTTTACACCCTTTCACCCCCTCGCACGCCTTTTCCCGCCTCCCCCGCTCCTCTCCCCCTCACTTCCGGTTTCCGCCTCCCACTTCCGGGTTTCCGCCTCCCACTTCCGGGTTCCACCCAATCCCCTCCCCGCCCTCCCCAAACACTTTTTTACACCCTTTCACCCCCTCGCACGCCTTTTCCCGCCTCCCCCGCTCCTCTCCCCCTCACTTCCGGTTTCCGCCTCCCACTTCCGGGTTTACGACTCCCACTTCCGGGTTCCAACAAATCCCCTCCCCGCCCTCCCCAAACACTTTTTTACACCGTTTCACACCCTCGCACGCCTTTTCCCGCCTCCCCCGCTCCTCTCCCCCTCACTTCCGGTTTCCGCCTCCCACTTCCGGGTTTCCGCCTCCCACGTCCGGGTTCCAACAAATCCCCTCCCCGCCCTCCCCAAACACTTTTTTACACCCTTTCACCCCCTCGCACGCCTTTTCCCGCCTCCCCCGCTCCTCTCCCCCTCACTTCCGGTTTCCGCCTCCCACTTCCGGGTTTCCGCCTCCCACTTCCGGGTTCCAACAAATCCCCTCCCCGCCCTCCCCAAACACTTTTTTACACCCTTTCACCCCCTCGCACGCCTTTTCCCGCCTCCCCCGCTCCTCTCCCCCTCACTTCCGGTTTCCGCCTCCCACTTCCGGGTTTCCGCCTCCCACTTCCGGGTTCCAACAAATCCCCTCCCCGCCCTCCCCAAACACTTTTTTACACCCTTTCACCCCCTCGCACGCCTTTTCCCGCCTCCCCCGCTCCTCTCCCCCTCACTTCCGGTTTCCGCCTCCCACTTCCGGGTTTCCGACTCCCACTTCCGGGTTCCAACAAATCCCCTCCCCGCCCTCCCCAAACACTTTTTTACACCCTTTCACACCCTCGCACGCCTTTTCCCGCCTCCCCCGCTCCTCTCCCCCTCACTTCCGGTTTCCGCCTCCCACTTCCGGGTTTCCGACTCCCACTTCCGGGTTCCAACAAATCCCCTCCCCGCCCTCCCCATACACTTTTTTACACCCTTTCACCCCCTCGGGCGCCTTTTCCCGCCTCCCCCGCTCCTCTCCCCCTCACTTCCGGTTTCCGCCTCCCACTTCCGGGTTTCCGACTCCCACTTCCGGGTTCCAACAAATCCCCTCCCCGCCCTCCCCAAACACTTTTTTACACCCTTTCACCCCCTCGGGCGCCTTTTCCCGCCTCCCCCGCTCCTCTCCCCCTCACTTCCGGTTTCCGCCTCCCACTTCCGGGTTTCCGACTCCCACTTCCGGGTTCCAACAAATCCCCTCCCCGCCCTCCCCAAACACTTTTTTACACCCTTTCACCCCCTCGGGCGCCTTTTCCCGCCTCCCCCGCTCCTCTCCCCCTCACTTCCGGTTTCCGCCTCCCACTTCCGGGTTTCCGACTCCCACTTCCGGGTTCCAACAAATCCCCTCCCCGCCCTCCCCAAACACTTTTTTACACCCTTTCACCCCCTCGGGCGCCTTTTCCCGCCTCCCCCGCTCCTCTCCCCCTCACTTCCGGTTTCCGCCTCCCACTTCCGGGTTTCCGACTCCCACTTCCGGGTTCCAACAAATCCCCTCCCCGCCCTCCCCAAACACTTTTTTACACCCTTTCACCCCCTCGCACGCCTTTTCCCGCCTCCCCCGCTCCTCTCCCCCTCACTTCCGGTTTCCGCCTCCCACTTCCGGGTTTCCGCCTCCCACTTCCGGGTTCCAACAAATCCCCTCCCCGCCCTCCCCAAACACTTTTTTACACCCTTTCACCCCCTCGGGCGCCTTTTCCCGCCTCCCCCGCTCCTCTCCCCCTCACTTCCGGTTTCCGCCTCCCACTTCCGGGTTTCCGCCTCCCACTTCCGGGTTCCAACAAATCCCCTCCCCGCCCTCCCCAAACACTTTTTTACACCCTTTCACCCCCTCGCGCGCCTTTTCCCGCCTCCCCCGCTCCTCTCCCCCTCACTTCCGGTTTCCGCCTCCCACTTCCGGGTTTACGACTCCCACTTCCGGGTTCCAACAAATCCCCTCCCCGCCCTCCCCAAACACTTTTTTACACCCTTTCACCCCCTCGGGCGCCTTTTCCCGCCTCCCCCGCTCCTCTCCCCCTCACTTCCGGTTTCCGCCTCCCACTTCCGGGTTTCCGCCTCCCACTTCCGGGTTCCAACAAATCCCCTCCCCGCCCTCCCCAAACACTTTTTTACACCCTTTCACCCCCTCGGACGCCTTTTCCCGCCTCCCCCGCTCCTCTCCCCCTCACTTCCGGTTTCCGCCTCCCACTTCCGGGTTTCCGACTCCCACTTCCGGGTTCCAACAAATCCCCTCCCCGCCCTCCCCAAACACTTTTTTACACCCTTTCACCCCCTCGCGCGCCTTTTCCCGCCTCCCCCGCTCCTCTCCCCCTCACTTCCGGTTTCCGCCTCCCACTTCCGGGTTTCCGACTCCCACTTCCGGGTTCCAACAAATCCCCTCCCCGCCCTCCCCAAACACTTTTTTACACCGTTTCACCCCCTCGGACGCCTTTTCCCGCCTCCCCCGCTCCTCTCCCCCTCACTTCCGGTTTCCGCCTCCCACTTCCGGGTTTCCGACTCCCACTTCCGGGTTCCAACAAATCCCCTCCCCGCCCTCCCCAAACACTTTTTTACACCCTTTCACCCCCTCGCGCGCCTTTTCCCGCCTCCCCCGCTCCTCTCCCCCTCACTTCCGGTTTCCGCCTCCCACTTCCGGGTTTCCGACTCCCACTTCCGGGTTCCAACAAATCCCCTCCCCGCCCTCCCCAAACACTTTTTTACACCCTTTCACCCCCTCGGACGCCTTTCCCCGCCTCCCCCGCACCTCTCCCCCTCACTTCCGGTTTCCGCCTCCCACTTCCGGGTTTCCGACTCCCACTTCCGGGTTCCAACAAATCCCCTCCCCGCCCTCCCCAAACACTTTTTTACACCCTTTCACCCCCTCACACGCCTTTTCCCGCCTCCCCCGCTCCTCTCCCCCTCACTTCCGGTTTCCGCCTCCCACTTCCGGGTTTCCGCCTCCCACTTCCGGGTTCCACCCAATCCCCTCCCCCGCCCTCCCCAAACACTTTTTTACACCCTTTCACCCCCTCGGACGCCTTTTCCCGCCTCCCCCGCTCCTCTCCCCCTCACTTCCGGTTTCCGCCTCCCACTTCCGGGTTTACGACTCCCACTTCCGGGTTCCAACAAATCCCCTCCCCGCCCTCCCCAAACACTTTTTTACACCGTTTCACCCCCTCGCACGCCTTTTCCCGCCTCCCCCGCTCCTCTCCCCCTCACTTCCGGTTTCCGCCTCCCACTTCCGGGTTTCCGCCTCCCACTTCCGGGTTCCAACAAATCCCCTCCCCGCCCTCCCCAAACACTTTTTTACACCCTTTCACCCCCTCGGGCGCCTTTTCCCGCCTCCCCCGCTCCTCTCCCCCTCACTTCCGGTTTCCGCCTCCCACTTCCGGGTTTCCGCCTCCCACTTCCGGGTTCCAACAAATCCCCTCCCCGCCCTCCCCAAACACTTTTTTACACCCTTTCACCCCTCGCACGCCTTTTCCCGCCTCCCCCGCTCCTCTCCCCCTCACTTCCGGTTTCCGCCTCCCACTTCCGGGTTTCCGACTCCCACTTCCGGGTTCCAACAAATCCCCTCCCCGCCCTCCCCAAACACTTTTTTACACCCTTTCACCCCCTCACACGCCTTTTCCCGCCTCCCCCGCTCCTCTCCCCCTCACTTCCGGTTTCCGCCTCCCACTTCCGGGTTTCCGACTCCCACTTCCGGGTTCCAACAAATCCCCTCCCCGCCCTCCCCAAACACTTTTTTACACCCTTTCACCCCCTCGCGCGCCTTTTCCCGCCTCCCCCGCTCCTCTCCCCCTCACTTCCGGTTTCCGCCTCCCACTTCCGGGTTTCCGACTCCCACTTCCGGGTTCCAACAAATCCCCTCCCCGCCCTCCCCAAACACTTTTTGACACCCTTTCACCCCCTCGCACGCCTTTTCCCGCCTCCCCCGCTCCTCTCCCCCTCACTTCCGGTTTCCGCCTCCCACTTCCGGGTTTCCGCCTCCCACTTCCGGGTTCCAACAAATCCCCTCCCCGCCCTCCCCAAACACTTTTTTACACCCTTTCACCCCCTCGCGCGCCTTTTCCCGCCTCCCCCGCTCCTCTCCCCCTCACTTCCGGTTTCCGCCTCCCACTTCCGGGTTTCCGCCTCCCACTTCCGGGTTCCAACAAATCCCCTCCCCGCCCTCCCCAAACACTTTTTTACACCCTTTCACCCCCTCACACGCCTTTTCCCGCCTCCCCCGCTCCTCTCCCCCTCACTTCCGGTTTCCGCCTCCCACTTCCGGGTTTCCGACTCCCACTTCCGGGTTCCAACAAATCCCCTCCCCGCCCTCCCCAAACACTTTTTTACACCCTTTCACACCCTCGCACGCCTTTTCCCGCCTCCCCCGCTCCTCTCCCCCTCACTTCCGGTTTCCGCCTCCCACTTCCGGGTTTCCGACTCCCACTTCCGGGTTCCAACAAATCCCCTCCCCGCCCTCCCCAAACACTTTTTTACACCCTTTCACCCCCTCGGGCGCCTTTTCCCGCCTCCCCCGCTCCTCTCCCCCTCACTTCCGGTTTCCGCCTCCCACTTCCGGGTTTCCGCCTCCCACTTCCGGGTTCCAACAAATCCCCTCCCCGCCCTCCCCAAACACTTTTTTACACCGTTTCACCCCCTCGCGCGCCTTTTCCCGCCTCCCCCGCTCCTCTCCCCCTCACTTCCGGTTTCCGCCTCCCACTTCCGGGTTTCCGACTCCCACTTCCGGGTTCCAACAAATCCCCTCCCCGCCCTCCCCAAACACTTTTTTACACCCTTTCACCCCCTCGGGCGCCTTTTCCCGCCTCCCCCGCTCCTCTCCCCCTCACTTCCGGTTTCCGCCTCCCACTTCCGGGTTTCCGACTCCCACTTCCGGGTTCCAACAAATCCCCTCCCCGCCCTCCCCAAACACTTTTTTACACCCTTTCACCCCCTCGCACGCCTTTTCCCGCCTCCCCCGCTCCTCTCCCCCTCACTTCCGGTTTCCGCCTCCCACTTCCGGGTTTCCGCCTCCCACTTCCGGGTTCCAACAAATCCCCTCCCCGCCCTCCCCAAACACTTTTTTACACCCTTTCACCCCCTCGCGCGCCTTTTCCCGCCTCCCCCGCTCCTCTCCCCCTCACTTCCGGTTTCCGCCTCCCACTTCCGGGTTTCCGCCTCCCACGTCCGGGTTCCAACAAATCCCCTCCCCGCCCTCCCCAAACACTTTTTTACACCCTTTCACCCCCTCGGGCGCCTTTTCCCGCCTCCCCCGCTCCTCTCCCCCTCACTTCCGGTTTCCGCCTCCCACTTCCGGGTTTCCGACTCCCACTTCCGGGTTCCAACAAATCCCCTCCCCCGCCCTCCCCAAACACTTTTTTACACCCTTTCACCCCCTCGGGCGCCTTTTCCCGCCTCCCCCGCTCCTCTCCCCCTCACTTCCGGTTTCCGCCTCCCACTTCCGGGTTTACGACTCCCACTTCCGGGTTCCAACAAATCCCCTCCCCGCCCTCCCCAAACACTTTTTTACACCCTTTCACCCCCTCGGGCGCCTTTTCCCGCCTCCCCCGCTCCTCTCCCCCTCACTTCCGGTTTCCGCCTCCCACTTCCGGGTTTCCGCCTCCCACTTCCGGGTTCCAACAAATCCCCTCCCCGCCCTCCCCAAACACTTTTTTACACCCTTTCACCCCCTCGGGCGCCTTTTCCCGCCTCCCCCGCTCCTCTCCCCCTCACTTCCGGTTTCCGCCTCCCACTTCCGGGTTTCCGCCTCCCACTTCCGGGTTCCAACAAATCCCCTCCCCGCCCTCCCCAAACACTTTTTTACACCGTTTCACCCCCTCGGGCGCCTTTTCCCGCCTCCCCCGCTCCTCTCCCCCTCACTTCCGGTTTCCGCCTCCCACTTCCGGGTTTCCGACTCCCACTTCCGGGTTCCAACAAATCCCCTCCCCGCCCTCCCCAAACACTTTTTGACACCGTTTCACCCCCTCGGGCGCCTTTTCCCGCCTCCCCCGCTCCTCTCCCCCTCACTTCCGGTTTCCGCCTCCCACTTCCGGGTTTACGACTCCCACTTCCGGGTTCCAACAAATCCCCTCCCCGCCCTCCCCAAACACTTTTTTACACCCTTTCACCCCCTCGCGCGCCTTTTCCCGCCTCCCCCGCTCCTCTCCCCCTCACTTCCGGTTTCCGCCTCCCACTTCCGGGTTTACGACTCCCACTTCCGGGTTCCAACAAATCCCCTCCCCGCCCTCCCCAAACACTTTTTTACACCCTTTCACCCCCTCGCACGCCTTTTCCCGCCTCCCCCGCTCCTCTCCCCCTCACTTCCGGTTTCCGCCTCCCACTTCCGGGTTTCCACCTCCCACTTCCGGGTTCCAACAAATCCCCTCCCCGCCCTCCCCAAACACTTTTTTACACCCTTTCACCCCCTCGGACGCCTTTTCCCGCCTCCCCCGCTCCTCTCCCCCTCACTTCCGGTTTCCGCCTCCCACTTCCGGGTTTCCGACTCCCACTTCCGGGTTCCAACAAATCCCCTCCCCGCCCTCCCCAAACACTTTTTTACACCCTTTCACCCCCTCGCGCGCCTTTTCCCGCCTCCCCCGCTCCTCTCCCCCTCACTTCCGGTTTCCGCCTCCCACTTCCGGGTTTCCGACTCCCACTTCCGGGTTCCAACAAATCCCCTCCCCGCCCTCCCCAAACACTTTTTGACACCCTTTCACCCCCTCGCACGCCTTTTCCCGCCTCCCCCGCTCCTCTCCCCCTCACTTCCGGTTTCCGCCTCCCACTTCCGGGTTTCCGCCTCCCACTTCCGGGTTCCAACAAATCCCCTCCCCGCCCTCCCCAAACACTTTTTTACACCCTTTCACCCCCTCGCGCGCCTTTTCCCGCCTCCCCCGCTCCTCTCCCCCTCACTTCCGGTTTCCGCCTCCCACTTCCGGGTTTCCGCCTCCCACTTCCGGGTTCCAACAAATCCCCTCCCCGCCCTCCCCAAACACTTTTTTACACCCTTTCACCCCCTCACACGCCTTTTCCCGCCTCCCCCGCTCCTCTCCCCCTCACTTCCGGTTTCCGCCTCCCACTTCCGGGTTTCCGACTCCCACTTCCGGGTTCCAACAAATCCCCTCCCCGCCCTCCCCAAACACTTTTTTACACCCTTTCACACCCTCGGGCGCCTTTTCCCGCCTCCCCCGCTCCTCTCCCCCTCACTTCCGGTTTCCGCCTCCCACTTCCGGGTTTCCGCCTCCCACTTCCGGGTTCCAACAAATCCCCTCCCCGCCCTCCCCAAACACTTTTTTACACCCTTTCACCCCCTCGGGCGCCTTTTCCCGCCTCCCCCGCTCCTCTCCCCCTCACTTCCGGTTTCCGCCTCCCACTTCCGGGTTTCCGCCTCCCACTTCCGGGTTCCAACAAATCCCCTCCCCGCCCTCCCCAAACACTTTTTTACACCGTTTCACCCCCTCGCGCGCCTTTTCCCGCCTCCCCCGCTCCTCTCCCCCTCACTTCCGGTTTCCGCCTCCCACTTCCGGGTTTCCGACTCCCACTTCCGGGTTCCAACAAATCCCCTCCCCGCCCTCCCCAAACACTTTTTTACACCCTTTCACCCCCTCGGGCGCCTTTTCCCGCCTCCCCCGCTCCTCTCCCCCTCACTTCCGGTTTCCGCCTCCCACTTCCGGGTTTCCGACTCCCACTTCCGGGTTCCAACAAATCCCCTCCCCGCCCTCCCCAAACACTTTTTTACACCGTTTCACCCCCTCGGGCGCCTTTTCCCGCCTCCCCCGCTCCTCTCCCCCTCACTTCCGGTTTCCGCCTCCCACTTCCGGGTTTCCGCCTCCCACTTCCGGGTTCCAACAAATCCCCTCCCCGCCCTCCCCAAACACTTTTTTACACCCTTTCACCCCCTCGCGCGCCTTTTCCCGCCTCCCCCGCTCCTCTCCCCCTCACTTCCGGTTTCCGCCTCCCACTTCCGGGTTTCCGCCTCCCACGTCCGGGTTCCAACAAATCCCCTCCCCGCCCTCCCCAAACACTTTTTTACACCCTTTCACCCCCTCGGGCGCCTTTTCCCGCCTCCCCCGCTCCTCTCCCCCTCACTTCCGGTTTCCGCCTCCCACTTCCGGGTTTCCGCCTCCCACTTCCGGGTTCCAACAAATCCCCTCCCCCGCCCTCCCCATACACTTTTTTACACCCTTTCACCCCCTCGGGCGCCTTTTCCCGCCTCCCCCGCTCCTCTCCCCCTCACTTCCGGTTTCCGCCTCCCACTTCCGGGTTTACGACTCCCACTTCCGGGTTCCAACAAATCCCCTCCCCGCCCTCCCCAAACACTTTTTTACACCCTTTCACCCCCTCGGGCGCCTTTTCCCGCCTCCCCCGCTCCTCTCCCCCTCACTTCCGGTTTCCGCCTCCCACTTCCGGTTTCCGCCTCCCACGTCCGGGTTCCAACAAATCCCCTCCCCGCCCTCCCCAAACACTTTTTTACACCGTTTCCCCACCTCGGACGCCTTTTCCCGCCTCCCCCGCTCCTCTCCCCCTCACTTCCGGTTTCCGCCTCCCACTTCCGGGTTTCCGCCTCCCACTTCCGGGTTCCAACAAATCCCCTCCCCGCCCTCCCCAAACACTTTTTTACACCCTTTCACCCCCTCGCACGCCTTTTCCCGCCTCCCCCGCTCCTCTCCCCCTCACTTCCGGTTTCCGCCTCCCACTTCCGGGTTTCCGCCTCCCACTTCCGGGTTCCAACAAATCCCCTCCCCGCCCTCCCCAAACACTTTTTTACACCCTTTCACCCCCTCGCGCGCCTTTTCCCGCCTCCCCCGCTCCTCTCCCCCTCACTTCCGGTTTCCGCCTCCCACTTCCGGGTTTACGACTCCCACTTCCGGGTTCCAACAAATCCCCTCCCCGCCCTCCCCAAACACTTTTTTACACCGTTTCACCCCCTCGCACGCCTTTTCCCGCCTCCCCCGCTCCTCTCCCCCTCACTTCCGGTTTCCGCCTCCCACTTCCGGGTTTCCGCCTCCCACGTCCGGGTTCCAACAAATCCCCTCCCCGCCCTCCCCAAACACTTTTTTACACCCTTTCACCCCCTCGCGCGCCTTTTCCCGCCTCCCCCGCTCCTCTCCCCCTCACTTCCGGTTTCCGCCTCCCACTTCCGGGTTTCCGCCTCCCACTTCCGGGTTCCAACAAATCCCCTCCCCGCCCTCCCCAAACACTTTTTTACACCCTTTCACCCCCTCGCACGCCTTTTCCCGCCTCCCCCGCTCCTCTCCCCCTCACTTCCGGTTTCCGCCTCCCACTTCCGGGTTTCCGCCTCCCACTTCCGGGTTCCAACAAATCCCCTCCCCGCCCTCCCCAAACACTTTTTTACACCCTTTCACCCCCTCGCACGCCTTTTCCCGCCTCCCCCGCTCCTCTCCCCCTCACTTCCGGTTTCCGCCTCCCACTTCCGGGTTTCCGACTCCCACTTCCGGGTTCCAACAAATCCCCTCCCCGCCCTCCCCAAACACTTTTTTACACCCTTTCACACCCTCGCACGCCTTTTCCCGCCTCCCCCGCTCCTCTCCCCCTCACTTCCGGTTTCCGCCTCCCACTTCCGGGTTTCCGACTCCCACTTCCGGGTTCCAACAAATCCCCTCCCCGCCCTCCCCATACACTTTTTTACACCCTTTCACCCCCTCGGGCGCCTTTTCCCGCCTCCCCCGCTCCTCTCCCCCTCACTTCCGGTTTCCGCCTCCCACTTCCGGGTTTCCGACTCCCACTTCCGGGTTCCAACAAATCCCCTCCCCGCCCTCCCCAAACACTTTTTTACACCCTTTCACCCCCTCGGGCGCCTTTTCCCGCCTCCCCCGCTCCTCTCCCCCTCACTTCCGGTTTCCGCCTCCCACTTCCGGGTTTCCGACTCCCACTTCCGGGTTCCAACAAATCCCCTCCCCGCCCTCCCCAAACACTTTTTTACACCCTTTCACCCCCTCGGGCGCCTTTTCCCGCCTCCCCCGCTCCTCTCCCCCTCACTTCCGGTTTCCGCCTCCCACTTCCGGGTTTCCGACTCCCACTTCCGGGTTCCAACAAATCCCCTCCCCGCCCTCCCCAAACACTTTTTTACACCCTTTCACCCCCTCGGGCGCCTTTTCCCGCCTCCCCCGCTCCTCTCCCCCTCACTTCCGGTTTCCGCCTCCCACTTCCGGGTTTCCGACTCCCACTTCCGGGTTCCAACAAATCCCCTCCCCGCCCTCCCCAAACACTTTTTGACACCGTTTCACCCCCTCGCACGCCTTTTCCCGCCTCCCCCGCTCCTCTCCCCCTCACTTCCGGTTTCCGCCTCCCACTTCCGGGTTTCCGCCTCCCACTTCTGGGTTCCAACAAATCCCCTCCCCGCCCTCCCCAAACACTTTTTTACACCCTTTCACCCCCTCGGGCGCCTTTTCCCGCCTCCCCCGCTCCTCTCCCCCTCACTTCCGGTTTCCGCCTCCCACTTCCGGGTTTCCGACTCCCACTTCCGGGTTCCAACAAATCCCCTCCCCGCCCTCCCCAAACACTTTTTTACACCCTTTCACCCCCTCGGGCGCCTTTTCCCGCCTCCCCCGCTCCTCTCCCCCTCACTTCCGGTTTCCGCCTCCCACTTCCGGGTTTACGACTCCCACTTCCGGGTTCCAACAAATCCCCTCCCCGCCCTCCCCAAACACTTTTTTACACCCTTTCACCCCCTCGGGCGCCTTTTCCCGCCTCCCCCGCTCCTCTCCCCCTCACTTCCGGTTTCCGCCTCCCACTTCCGGGTTTCCGACTCCCACTTCCGGGTTCCAACAAATCCCCTCCCCGCCCTCCCCAAACACTTTTTTACACCCTTTCACCCCCTCGGACGCCTTTTCCCGCCTCCCCCGCTCCTCTCCCCCTCACTTCCGGTTTCCGCCTCCCACTTCCGGGTTTCCGACTCCCACTTCCGGGTTCCAACAAATCCCCTCCCCGCCCTCCCCAAACACTTTTTTACACCCTTTCACCCCCTCGCGCGCCTTTTCCCGCCTCCCCCGCTCCTCTCCCCCTCACTTCCGGTTTCCGCCTCCCACTTCCGGGTTTCCGACTCCCACTTCCGGGTTCCAACAAATCCCCTCCCCGCCCTCCCCAAACACTTTTTTACACCGTTTCACCCCCTCGGACGCCTTTTCCCGCCTCCCCCGCTCCTCTCCCCCTCACTTCCGGTTTCCGCCTCCCACTTCCGGGTTTCCACCTCCCACTTCCGGGTTCCAACAAATCCCCTCCCCGCCCTCCCCAAACACTTTTTTACACCCTTTCACCCCCTCGCGCGCCTTTTCCCGCCTCCCCCGCTCCTCTCCCCCTCACTTCCGGTTTCCGCCTCCCACTTCCGGGTTTCCGACTCCCACTTCCGGGTTCCAACAAATCCCCTCCCCGCCCTCCCCAAACACTTTTTTACACCCTTTCACCCCCTCGGACGCCTTTCCCCGCCTCCCCCGCACCTCTCCCCCTCACTTCCGGTTTCCGCCTCCCACTTCCGGGTTTCCGACTCCCACTTCCGGGTTCCAACAAATCCCCTCCCCGCCCTCCCCAAACACTTTTTTACACCCTTTCACCCCCTCACACGCCTTTTCCCGCCTCCCCCGCTCCTCTCCCCCTCACTTCCGGTTTCCGCCTCCCACTTCCGGGTTTCCGCCTCCCACTTCCGGGTTCCACCCAATCCCCTCCCCCGCCCTCCCCAAACACTTTTTTACACCCTTTCACCCCCTCGGACGCCTTTTCCCGCCTCCCCCGCTCCTCTCCCCCTCACTTCCGGTTTCCGCCTCCCACTTCCGGGTTTCCGACTCCCACTTCCGGGTTCCAACAAATCCCCTCCCCGCCCTCCCCAAACACTTTTTTACACCGTTTCACCCCCTCGCACGCCTTTTCCCGCCTCCCCCGCTCCTCTCCCCCTCACTTCCGGTTTCCGCCTCCCACTTCCGGGTTTCCGCCTCCCACGTCCGGGTTCCAACAAATCCCCTCCCCGCCCTCCCCAAACACTTTTTTACACCCTTTCACCCCCTCGGGCGCCTTTTCCCGCCTCCCCCGCTCCTCTCCCCCTCACTTCCGGTTTCCGCCTCCCACTTCCGGGTTTCCGACTCCCACTTCCGGGTTCCAACAAATCCCCTCCCCGCCCTCCCCAAACACTTTTTTACACCCTTTCACCCCCTCACACGCCTTTTCCCGCCTCCCCCGCTCCTCTCCCCCTCACTTCCGGTTTCCGCCTCCCACTTCCGGGTTTCCGCCTACCACTTCCGGGTTCCAACAAATCCCCTCCCCGCCCTCCCCAAACACTTTTTTACACCCTTTCACCCCCTCGCGCGCCTTTTCCCGCCTCCCCCGCTCCTCTCCCCCTCACTTCCGGTTTCCGCCTCCCACTTCCGGGTTTCCGACTCCCACTTCCGGGTTCCAACAAATCCCCTCCCCGCCCTCCCCAAACACTTTTTGACACCCTTTCACCCCCTCGCACGCCTTTTCCCGCCTCCCCCGCTCCTCTCCCCCTCACTTCCGGTTTCCGCCTCCCACTTCCGGGTTTCCGCCTCCCACTTCCGGGTTCCAACAAATCCCCTCCCCGCCCTCCCCAAACACTTTTTTACACCCTTTCACCCCCTCGCGCGCCTTTTCCCGCCTCCCCCGCTCCTCTCCCCCTCACTTCCGGTTTCCGCCTCCCACTTCCGGGTTTCCGCCTCCCACTTCCGGGTTCCAACAAATCCCCTCCCCGCCCTCCCCAAACACTTTTTTACACCCTTTCACCCCCTCACACGCCTTTTCCCGCCTCCCCCGCTCCTCTCCCCCTCACTTCCGGTTTCCGCCTCCCACTTCCGGGTTTCCGACTCCCACTTCCGGGTTCCAACAAATCCCCTCCCCGCCCTCCCCAAACACTTTTTTACACCCTTTCACACCCTCGGGCGCCTTTTCCCGCCTCCCCCGCTCCTCTCCCCCTCACTTCCGGTTTCCGCCTCCCACTTCCGGGTTTCCGACTCCCACTTCCGGGTTCCAACAAATCCCCTCCCCGCCCTCCCCAAACACTTTTTGACACCGTTTCACCCCCTCGGGCGCCTTTTCCCGCCTCCCCCGCTCCTCTCCCCCTCACTTCCGGTTTCCGCCTCCCACTTCCGGGTTTCCGCCTCCCACTTCCGGGTTCCAACAAATCCCCTCCCCGCCCTCCCCAAACACTTTTTTACACCCTTTCACCCCCTCGCGCGCCTTTTCCCGCCTCCCCCGCTCCTCTCCCCCTCACTTCCGGTTTCCGCCTCCCACTTCCGGGTTTACGACTCCCACTTCCGGGTTCCAACAAATCCCCTCCCCGCCCTCCCCAAACACTTTTTTACACCCTTTCACCCCCTCGGGCGCCTTTTCCCGCCTCCCCCGCTCCTCTCCCCCTCACTTCCGGTTTCCGCCTCCCACTTCCGGGTTTCCACCTCCCACTTCCGGGTTCCAACAAATCCCCTCCCCGCCCTCCCCAAACACTTTTTTACACCCTTTCACCCCCTCGGGCGCCTTTTCCCGCCTCCCCCGCTCCTCTCCCCCTCACTTCCGGTTTCCGCCTCCCACTTCCGGGTTTCCGCCTCCCACTTCCGGGTTCCAACAAATCCCCTCCCCGCCCTCCCCAAACACTTTTTTACACCCTTTCACCCCCTCGCACGCCTTTTCCCGCCTCCCCCGCTCCTCTCCCCCTCACTTCCGGTTTCCGCCTCCCACTTCCGGGTTTCCGCCTCCCACTTCCGGGTTCCAACAAATCCCCTCCCCGCCCTCCCCAAACACTTTTTTACACCCTTTCACCCCCTCGCACGCCTTTTCCCGCCTCCCCCGCTCCTCTCCCCCTCACTTCCGGTTTCCGCCTCCCACTTCCGGGTTTCCGACTCCCACTTCCGGGTTCCAACAAATCCCCTCCCCGCCCTCCCCAAACACTTTTTTACACCCTTTCACACCCTCGCACGCCTTTTCCCGCCTCCCCCGCTCCTCTCCCCCTCACTTCCGGTTTCCGCCTCCCACTTCCGGGTTTCCGACTCCCACTTCCGGGTTCCAACAAATCCCCTCCCCGCCCTCCCCATACACTTTTTTACACCCTTTCACCCCCTCGGGCGCCTTTTCCCGCCTCCCCCGCTCCTCTCCCCCTCACTTCCGGTTTCCGCCTCCCACTTCCGGGTTTCCGACTCCCACTTCCGGGTTCCAACAAATCCCCTCCCCGCCCTCCCCAAACACTTTTTTACACCGTTTCACCCCCTCGGGCGCCTTTTCCCGCCTCCCCCGCTCCTCTCCCCCTCACTTCCGGTTTCCGCCTCCCACTTCCGGGTTTCCGACTCCCACTTCCGGGTTCCAACAAATCCCCTCCCCGCCCTCCCCAAACACTTTTTGACACCGTTTCACCCCCTCGGGCGCCTTTTCCCGCCTCCCCCGCTCCTCTCCCCCTCACTTCCGGTTTCCGCCTCCCACTTCCGGGTTTCCGCCTCCCACTTCCGGGTTCCAACAAATCCCCTCCCCGCCCTCCCCAAACACTTTTTTACACCCTTTCACCCCCTCGCGCGCCTTTTCCCGCCTCCCCCGCTCCTCTCCCCCTCACTTCCGGTTTCCGCCTCCCACTTCCGGGTTTACGACTCCCACTTCCGGGTTCCAACAAATCCCCTCCCCGCCCTCCCCAAACACTTTTTTACACCCTTTCACCCCCTCGGGCGCCTTTTCCCGCCTCCCCCGCTCCTCTCCCCCTCACTTCCGGTTTCCGCCTCCCACTTCCGGGTTTCCACCTCCCACTTCCGGGTTCCAACAAATCCCCTCCCCGCCCTCCCCAAACACTTTTTTACACCCTTTCACCCCCTCGGGCGCCTTTTCCCGCCTCCCCCGCTCCTCTCCCCCTCACTTCCGGTTTCCGCCTCCCACTTCCGGGTTTCCGCCTCCCACTTCCGGGTTCCAACAAATCCCCTCCCCGCCCTCCCCAAACACTTTTTTACACCCTTTCACCCCCTCGCACGCCTTTTCCCGCCTCCCCCGCTCCTCTCCCCCTCACTTCCGGTTTCCGCCTCCCACTTCCGGGTTTCCGCCTCCCACTTCCGGGTTCCAACAAATCCCCTCCCCGCCCTCCCCAAACACTTTTTTACACCCTTTCACCCCCTCGCACGCCTTTTCCCGCCTCCCCCGCTCCTCTCCCCCTCACTTCCGGTTTCCGCCTCCCACTTCCGGGTTTCCGACTCCCACTTCCGGGTTCCAACAAATCCCCTCCCCGCCCTCCCCAAACACTTTTTTACACCCTTTCACACCCTCGCACGCCTTTTCCCGCCTCCCCCGCTCCTCTCCCCCTCACTTCCGGTTTCCGCCTCCCACTTCCGGGTTTCCGACTCCCACTTCCGGGTTCCAACAAATCCCCTCCCCGCCCTCCCCATACACTTTTTTACACCCTTTCACCCCCTCGGGCGCCTTTTCCCGCCTCCCCCGCTCCTCTCCCCCTCACTTCCGGTTTCCGCCTCCCACTTCCGGGTTTCCGACTCCCACTTCCGGGTTCCAACAAATCCCCTCCCCGCCCTCCCCAAACACTTTTTTACACCGTTTCACCCCCTCGGGCGCCTTTTCCCGCCTCCCCCGCTCCTCTCCCCCTCACTTCCGGTTTCCGCCTCCCACTTCCGGGTTTCCGACTCCCACTTCCGGGTTCCAACAAATCCCCTCCCCGCCCTCCCCAAACACTTTTTGACACCGTTTCACCCCCTCGGGCGCCTTTTCCCGCCTCCCCCGCTCCTCTCCCCCTCACTTCCGGTTTCCGCCTCCCACTTCCGGGTTTCCGCCTCCCACTTCCGGGTTCCAACAAATCCCCTCCCCGCCCTCCCCAAACACTTTTTTACACCCTTTCACCCCCTCGCGCGCCTTTTCCCGCCTCCCCCGCTCCTCTCCCCCTCACTTCCGGTTTCCGCCTCCCACTTCCGGGTTTACGACTCCCACTTCCGGGTTCCAACAAATCCCCTCCCCGCCCTCCCCAAACACTTTTTTACACCCTTTCACCCCCTCGGGCGCCTTTTCCCGCCTCCCCCGCTCCTCTCCCCCTCACTTCCGGTTTCCGCCTCCCACTTCCGGGTTTCCGCCTCCCACTTCCGGGTTCCAACAAATCCCCTCCCCGCCCTCCCCAAACACTTTTTTACACCCTTTCACCCCCTCGGGCGCCTTTTCCCGCCTCCCCCGCTCCTCTCCCCCTCACTTCCGGTTTCCGCCTCCCACTTCCGGGTTTCCGCCTCCCACTTCCGGGTTCCAACAAATCCCCTCCCCGCCCTCCCCAAACACTTTTTTACACCCTTTCACCCCCTCGCACGCCTTTTCCCGCCTCCCCCGCTCCTCTCCCCCTCACTTCCGGTTTCCGCCTCCCACTTCCGGGTTTCCGCCTCCCACTTCCGGGTTCCAACAAATCCCCTCCCCGCCCTCCCCAAACACTTTTTTACACCCTTTCACCCCCTCGCACGCCTTTTCCCGCCTCCCCCGCTCCTCTCCCCCTCACTTCCGGTTTCCGCCTCCCACTTCCGGGTTTCCGACTCCCACTTCCGGGTTCCAACAAATCCCCTCCCCGCCCTCCCCAAACACTTTTTTACACCCTTTCACACCCTCGCACGCCTTTTCCCGCCTCCCCCGCTCCTCTCCCCCTCACTTCCGGTTTCCGCCTCCCACTTCCGGGTTTCCGACTCCCACTTCCGGGTTCCAACAAATCCCCTCCCCGCCCTCCCCATACACTTTTTTACACCCTTTCACCCCCTCGGGCGCCTTTTCCCGCCTCCCCCGCTCCTCTCCCCCTCACTTCCGGTTTCCGCCTCCCACTTCCGGGTTTCCGACTCCCACTTCCGGGTTCCAACAAATCCCCTCCCCGCCCTCCCCAAACACTTTTTTACACCGTTTCACCCCCTCGGGCGCCTTTTCCCGCCTCCCCCGCTCCTCTCCCCCTCACTTCCGGTTTCCGCCTCCCACTTCCGGGTTTCCGACTCCCACTTCCGGGTTCCAACAAATCCCCTCCCCGCCCTCCCCAAACACTTTTTGACACCGTTTCACCCCCTCGGGCGCCTTTTCCCGCCTCCCCCGCTCCTCTCCCCCTCACTTCCGGTTTCCGCCTCCCACTTCCGGGTTTCCGCCTCCCACTTCCGGGTTCCAACAAATCCCCTCCCCGCCCTCCCCAAACACTTTTTTACACCCTTTCACCCCCTCGCGCGCCTTTTCCCGCCTCCCCCGCTCCTCTCCCCCTCACTTCCGGTTTCCGCCTCCCACTTCCGGGTTTACGACTCCCACTTCCGGGTTCCAACAAATCCCCTCCCCGCCCTCCCCAAACACTTTTTTACACCCTTTCACCCCCTCGGGCGCCTTTTCCCGCCTCCCCCGCTCCTCTCCCCCTCACTTCCGGTTTCCGCCTCCCACTTCCGGGTTTCCACCTCCCACTTCCGGGTTCCAACAAATCCCCTCCCCGCCCTCCCCAAACACTTTTTTACACCCTTTCACCCCCTCGGGCGCCTTTTCCCGCCTCCCCCGCTCCTCTCCCCCTCACTTCCGGTTTCCGCCTCCCACTTCCGGGTTTCCGCCTCCCACTTCCGGGTTCCAACAAATCCCCTCCCCGCCCTCCCCAAACACTTTTTTACACCCTTTCACCCCCTCGCACGCCTTTTCCCGCCTCCCCCGCTCCTCTCCCCCTCACTTCCGGTTTCCGCCTCCCACTTCCGGGTTTCCGCCTCCCACTTCCGGGTTCCAACAAATCCCCTCCCCGCCCTCCCCAAACACTTTTTTACACCCTTTCACCCCCTCGCACGCCTTTTCCCGCCTCCCCCGCTCCTCTCCCCCTCACTTCCGGTTTCCGCCTCCCACTTCCGGGTTTCCGACTCCCACTTCCGGGTTCCAACAAATCCCCTCCCCGCCCTCCCCAAACACTTTTTTACACCCTTTCACACCCTCGCACGCCTTTTCCCGCCTCCCCCGCTCCTCTCCCCCTCACTTCCGGTTTCCGCCTCCCACTTCCGGGTTTCCGACTCCCACTTCCGGGTTCCAACAAATCCCCTCCCCGCCCTCCCCATACACTTTTTTACACCCTTTCACCCCCTCGGGCGCCTTTTCCCGCCTCCCCCGCTCCTCTCCCCCTCACTTCCGGTTTCCGCCTCCCACTTCCGGGTTTCCGACTCCCACTTCCGGGTTCCAACAAATCCCCTCCCCGCCCTCCCCAAACACTTTTTTACACCGTTTCACCCCCTCGGGCGCCTTTTCCCGCCTCCCCCGCTCCTCTCCCCCTCACTTCCGGTTTCCGCCTCCCACTTCCGGGTTTCCGACTCCCACTTCCGGGTTCCAACAAATCCCCTCCCCGCCCTCCCCAAACACTTTTTGACACCGTTTCACCCCCTCGGGCGCCTTTTCCCGCCTCCCCCGCTCCTCTCCCCCTCACTTCCGGTTTCCGCCTCCCACTTCCGGGTTTCCGCCTCCCACTTCCGGGTTCCAACAAATCCCCTCCCCGCCCTCCCCAAACACTTTTTTACACCCTTTCACCCCCTCGCGCGCCTTTTCCCGCCTCCCCCGCTCCTCTCCCCCTCACTTCCGGTTTCCGCCTCCCACTTCCGGGTTTACGACTCCCACTTCCGGGTTCCAACAAATCCCCTCCCCGCCCTCCCCAAACACTTTTTTACACCCTTTCACCCCCTCGGGCGCCTTTTCCCGCCTCCCCCGCTCCTCTCCCCCTCACTTCCGGTTTCCGCCTCCCACTTCCGGGTTTCCACCTCCCACTTCCGGGTTCCAACAAATCCCCTCCCCGCCCTCCCCAAACACTTTTTTACACCCTTTCACCCCCTCGGGCGCCTTTTCCCGCCTCCCCCGCTCCTCTCCCCCTCACTTCCGGTTTCCGCCTCCCACTTCCGGGTTTCCGCCTCCCACTTCCGGGTTCCAACAAATCCCCTCCCCGCCCTCCCCAAACACTTTTTTACACCCTTTCACCCCCTCGCACGCCTTTTCCCGCCTCCCCCGCTCCTCTCCCCCTCACTTCCGGTTTCCGCCTCCCACTTCCGGGTTTCCGCCTCCCACTTCCGGGTTCCAACAAATCCCCTCCCCGCCCTCCCCAAACACTTTTTTACACCCTTTCACCCCCTCGCACGCCTTTTCCCGCCTCCCCCGCTCCTCTCCCCCTCACTTCCGGTTTCCGCCTCCCACTTCCGGGTTTCCGACTCCCACTTCCGGGTTCCAACAAATCCCCTCCCCGCCCTCCCCAAACACTTTTTTACACCCTTTCACACCCTCGCACGCCTTTTCCCGCCTCCCCCGCTCCTCTCCCCCTCACTTCCGGTTTCCGCCTCCCACTTCCGGGTTTCCGACTCCCACTTCCGGGTTCCAACAAATCCCCTCCCCGCCCTCCCCATACACTTTTTTACACCCTTTCACCCCCTCGGGCGCCTTTTCCCGCCTCCCCCGCTCCTCTCCCCCTCACTTCCGGTTTCCGCCTCCCACTTCCGGGTTTCCGACTCCCACTTCCGGGTTCCAACAAATCCCCTCCCCGCCCTCCCCAAACACTTTTTTACACCGTTTCACCCCCTCGGGCGCCTTTTCCCGCCTCCCCCGCTCCTCTCCCCCTCACTTCCGGTTTCCGCCTCCCACTTCCGGGTTTCCGACTCCCACTTCCGGGTTCCAACAAATCCCCTCCCCGCCCTCCCCAAACACTTTTTGACACCGTTTCACCCCCTCGGGCGCCTTTTCCCGCCTCCCCCGCTCCTCTCCCCCTCACTTCCGGTTTCCGCCTCCCACTTCCGGGTTTCCGCCTCCCACTTCCGGGTTCCAACAAATCCCCTCCCCGCCCTCCCCAAACACTTTTTTACACCCTTTCACCCCCTCGCGCGCCTTTTCCCGCCTCCCCCGCTCCTCTCCCCCTCACTTCCGGTTTCCGCCTCCCACTTCCGGGTTTACGACTCCCACTTCCGGGTTCCAACAAATCCCCTCCCCGCCCTCCCCAAACACTTTTTTACACCCTTTCACCCCCTCGGGCGCCTTTTCCCGCCTCCCCCGCTCCTCTCCCCCTCACTTCCGGTTTCCGCCTCCCACTTCCGGGTTTCCACCTCCCACTTCCGGGTTCCAACAAATCCCCTCCCCGCCCTCCCCAAACACTTTTTTACACCCTTTCACCCCCTCGGGCGCCTTTTCCCGCCTCCCCCGCTCCTCTCCCCCTCACTTCCGGTTTCCGCCTCCCACTTCCGGGTTTCCGCCTCCCACTTCCGGGTTCCAACAAATCCCCTCCCCGCCCTCCCCAAACACTTTTTTACACCCTTTCACCCCCTCGCACGCCTTTTCCCGCCTCCCCCGCTCCTCTCCCCCTCACTTCCGGTTTCCGCCTCCCACTTCCGGGTTTCCGCCTCCCACTTCCGGGTTCCAACAAATCCCCTCCCCGCCCTCCCCAAACACTTTTTTACACCCTTTCACCCCCTCGCACGCCTTTTCCCGCCTCCCCCGCTCCTCTCCCCCTCACTTCCGGTTTCCGCCTCCCACTTCCGGGTTTCCGACTCCCACTTCCGGGTTCCAACAAATCCCCTCCCCGCCCTCCCCAAACACTTTTTTACACCCTTTCACACCCTCGCACGCCTTTTCCCGCCTCCCCCGCTCCTCTCCCCCTCACTTCCGGTTTCCGCCTCCCACTTCCGGGTTTCCGACTCCCACTTCCGGGTTCCAACAAATCCCCTCCCCGCCCTCCCCATACACTTTTTTACACCCTTTCACCCCCTCGGGCGCCTTTTCCCGCCTCCCCCGCTCCTCTCCCCCTCACTTCCGGTTTCCGCCTCCCACTTCCGGGTTTCCGACTCCCACTTCCGGGTTCCAACAAATCCCCTCCCCGCCCTCCCCAAACACTTTTTTACACCCTTTCACCCCCTCGGGCGCCTTTTCCCGCCTCCCCCGCTCCTCTCCCCCTCACTTCCGGTTTCCGCCTCCCACTTCCGGGTTTCCGACTCCCACTTCCGGGTTCCAACAAATCCCCTCCCCGCCCTCCCCAAACACTTTTTTACACCCTTTCACCCCCTCGGGCGCCTTTTCCCGCCTCCCCCGCTCCTCTCCCCCTCACTTCCGGTTTCCGCCTCCCACTTCCGGGTTTCCGACTCCCACTTCCGGGTTCCAACAAATCCCCTCCCCGCCCTCCCCAAACACTTTTTTACACCCTTTCACCCCCTCGCACGCCTTTTCCCGCCTCCCCCGCTCCTCTCCCCCTCACTTCCGGTTTCCGCCTCCCACTTCCGGGTTTCCGACTCCCACTTCCGGGTTCCAACAAATCCCCTCCCCGCCCTCCCCAAACACTTTTTTACACCCTTTCACCCCCTCGGACGCCTTTTCCCGCCTCCCCCGCTCCTCTCCCCCTCACTTCCGGTTTCCGCCTCCCACTTCCGGGTTTCCGCCTCCCACTTCCGGGTTCCAACAAATCCCCTCCCCGCCCTCCCCAAACACTTTTTTACACCCTTTCACCCCCTCGGGCGCCTTTTCCCGCCTCCCCCGCTCCTCTCCCCCTCACTTCCGGTTTCCGCCTCCCACTTCCGGGTTTCCGACTCCCACTTCCGGGTTCCAACAAATCCCCTCCCCGCCCTCCCCAAACACTTTTTTACACCCTTTCACCCCCTCGGGCGCCTTTTCCCGCCTCCCCCGCTCCTCTCCCCCTCACTTCCGGTTTCCGCCTCCCACTTCCGGGTTTCCGACTCCCACTTCCGGGTTCCAACAAATCCCCTCCCCGCCCTCCCCAAACACTTTTTTACACCCTTTCACCCCCTCGCACGCCTTTTCCCGCCTCCCCCGCTCCTCTCCCCCTCACTTCCGGTTTCCGCCTCCCACTTCCGGGTTTCCGACTCCCACTTCCGGGTTCCAACAAATCCCCTCCCCGCCCTCCCCATACACTTTTTTACACCCTTTCACCC
The DNA here is from genome assembly GCF_040807025.1 of Struthio camelus. Taxonomy (NCBI): domain Eukaryota; kingdom Metazoa; phylum Chordata; class Aves; order Struthioniformes; family Struthionidae; genus Struthio; species Struthio camelus. Next base: position 29,991 of record NW_027182598.1, read on the forward strand.
CCTCGGGCGCCTTTTCCCGCCTCCCCCGCTCCTCTCCCCCTCACTTCCGGTTTCCGCCTCCCACTTCCGGGTTTCCGCCTCCCACTTCCGGGTTCCAACAAATCCCCTCCCCGCCCTCCCCAAACACTTTTTTACACCGTTTCACCCCCTCGGACGCCTTTTCCCGCCTCCCCCGCTCCTCTCCCCCTCACTTCCGGTTTCCGCCTCCCACTTCCGGGTTTCCGACTCCCACTTCCGGGTTCCAACAAATCCCCTCCCCGCCCTCCCCATACACTTTTTTACACCCTTTCACCCCCTCGGGCGCCTTTTCCCGCCTCCCCCGCTCCTCTCCCCCTCACTTCCGGTTTCCGCCTCCCACTTCCGGGTTTCCGCCTCCCACTTCCGGGTTCCAACAAATCCCCTCCCCGCCCTCCCCAAACACTTTTTTACACCCTTTCACCCCCTCGGGCGCCTTTTCCCGCCTCCCCCGCTCCTCTCCCCCTCACTTCCGGTTTCCGCCTCCCACTTCCGGGTTTCCGCCTCCCACTTCCGGGTTCCAACAAATCCCCTCCCCGCCCTCCCCAAACACTTTTTTACACCCTTTCACCCCCTCGGACGCCTTTTCCCGCCTCCCCCGCTCCTCTCCCCCTCACTTCCGGTTTCCGCCTCCCACTTCCGGGTTTCCGCCTCCCACTTCCGGGTTCCAACAAATCCCCTTCCCGCCCTCCCCAAACACTTTTTTACACCGTTTCACCCCCTCGGGCGCCTTTTCCCGCCTCCCCCGCTCCTCTCCCCCTCACTTCCGGTTTCCGCCTCCCACTTCCGGGTTTCCGACTCCCACTTCCGGGTTCCAACAAATCCCCTCCCCGCCCTCCCCAAACACTTTTTGACACCGTTTCACACCCTCGCACGCCTTTTCCCGCCTCCCCCGCTCCTCTCCCCCTCACTTCCGGTTTCCGCCTCCCACTTCCGGGTTTCCGCCTCCCACTTCCGGGTTCCAACAAATCCCCTCCCCGCCCTCCCCAAACACTTTTTTACACCCTTTCACCCCCTCGCGCGCCTTTTCCCGCCTCCCCCGCTCCTCTCCCCCTCACTTCCGGTTTCCGCCTCCCACTTCCGGGTTTACGACTCCCACTTCCGGGTTCCAACAAATCCCCTCCCCGCCCTCCCCAAACACTTTTTTACACCCTTTCACCCCCTCGCACGCCTTTTCCCGCCTCCCCCGCTCCTCTCCCCCTCACTTCCGGTTTCCGCCTCCCACTTCCGGGTTTCCACCTCCCACTTCCGGGTTCCAACAAATCCCCTCCCCGCCCTCCCCAAACACTTTTTTACACCCTTTCACCCCCTCGGGCGCCTTTTCCCGCCTCCCCCGCTCCTCTCCCCCTCACTTCCGGTTTCCGCCTCCCACTTCCGGGTTTCCGCCTCCCACTTCCGGGTTCCAACAAATCCCCTCCCCGCCCTCCCCAAACACTTTTTTACACCCTTTCACCCCCTCGCACGCCTTTTCCCGCCTCCCCCGCTCCTCTCCCCCTCACTTCCGGTTTCCGCCTCCCACTTCCGGGTTTCCGCCTCCCACTTCCGGGTTCCAACAAATCCCCTCCCCGCCCTCCCCAAACACTTTTTTACACCCTTTCACCCCCTCGCACGCCTTTTCCCGCCTCCCCCGCTCCTCTCCCCCTCACTTCCGGTTTCCGCCTCCCACTTCCGGGTTTCCGACTCCCACTTCCGGGTTCCAACAAATCCCCTCCCCGCCCTCCCCAAACACTTTTTTACACCCTTTCACACCCTCGCACGCCTTTTCCCGCCTCCCCCGCTCCTCTCCCCCTCACTTCCGGTTTCCGCCTCCCACTTCCGGGTTTCCGACTCCCACTTCCGGGTTCCAACAAATCCCCTCCCCGCCCTCCCCATACACTTTTTTACACCCTTTCACCCCCTCGGGCGCCTTTTCCCGCCTCCCCCGCTCCTCTCCCCCTCACTTCCGGTTTCCGCCTCCCACTTCCGGGTTTCCGACTCCCACTTCCGGGTTCCAACAAATCCCCTCCCCGCCCTCCCCAAACACTTTTTTACACCCTTTCACCCCCTCGCGCGCCTTTTCCCGCCTCCCCCGCTCCTCTCCCCCTCACTTCCGGTTTCCGCCTCCCACTTCCGGGTTTACGACTCCCACTTCCGGGTTCCAACAAATCCCCTCCCCGCCCTCCCCAAACACTTTTTTACACCCTTTCACCCCCTCGGGCGCCTTTTCCCGCCTCCCCCGCTCCTCTCCCCCTCACTTCCGGTTTCCGCCTCCCACTTCCGGGTTTCCGACTCCCACTTCCGGGTTCCAACAAATCCCCTCCCCGCCCTCCCCAAACACTTTTTTACACCCTTTCACCCCCTCGGACGCCTTTTCCCGCCTCCCCCGCTCCTCTCCCCCTCACTTCCGGTTTCCGCCTCCCACTTCCGGGTTTCCGACTCCCACTTCCGGGTTCCAACAAATCCCCTCCCCGCCCTCCCCAAACACTTTTTTACACCCTTTCACCCCCTCGGACGCCTTTTCCCGCCTCCCCCGCTCCTCTCCCCCTCACTTCCGGTTTCCGCCTCCCACTTCCGGGTTTCCGACTCCCACTTCCGGGTTCCAACAAATCCCCTCCCCGCCCTCCCCAAACACTTTTTTACACCCTTTCACCCCCTCGCGCGCCTTTTCCCGCCTCCCCCGCTCCTCTCCCCCTCACTTCCGGTTTCCGCCTCCCACTTCCGGGTTTCCGACTCCCACTTCCGGGTTCCAACAAATCCCCTCCCCGCCCTCCCCAAACACTTTTTTACACCCTTTCACCCCCTCGGGCGCCTTTTCCCGCCTCCCCCGCTCCTCTCCCCCTCACTTCCGGTTTCCGCCTCCCACTTCCGGGTTTCCGACTCCCACTTCCGGGTTCCAACAAATCCCCTCCCCGCCCTCCCCAAACACTTTTTTACACCCTTTCACCCCCTCGCGCGCCTTTTCCCGCCTCCCCCGCTCCTCTCCCCCTCACTTCCGGTTTCCGCCTCCCACTTCCGGGTTTCCGACTCCCACTTCCGGGTTCCAACAAATCCCCTCCCCGCCCTCCCCAAACACTTTTTTACACCCTTTCACCCCCTCGCACGCCTTTTCCCGCCTCCCCCGCTCCTCTCCCCCTCACTTCCGGTTTCCGCCTCCCACTTCCGGGTTTCCGACTCCCACTTCCGGGTTCCAACAAATCCCCTCCCCGCCCTCCCCATACACTTTTTTACACCCTTTCACCCCCTCGGGCGCCTTTTCCCGCCTCCCCCGCTCCTCTCCCCCTCACTTCCGGTTTCCGCCTCCCACTTCCGGGTTTCCGCCTCCCACTTCCGGGTTCCAACAAATCCCCTCCCCGCCCTCCCCAAACACTTTTTTACACCCTTTCACCCCCTCGCGCGCCTTTTCCCGCCTCCCCCGCTCCTCTCCCCCTCACTTCCGGTTTCCGCCTCCCACTTCCGGGTTTCCACCTCCCACTTCCGGGTTCCAACAAATCCCCTCCCCGCCCTCCCCAAACACTTTTTTACACCCTTTCACCCCCTCGGGCGCCTTTTCCCGCCTCCCCCGCTCCTCTCCCCCTCACTTCCGGTTTCCGCCTCCCACTTCCGGGTTTCCGCCTCCCACTTCCGGGTTCCAACAAATCCCCTCCCCGCCCTCCCCAAACACTTTTTTACACCCTTTCACCCCCTCGCACGCCTTTTCCCGCCTCCCCCGCTCCTCTCCCCCTCACTTCCGGTTTCCGCCTCCCACTTCCGGGTTTCCGCCTCCCACTTCCGGGTTCCAACAAATCCCCTCCCCGCCCTCCCCAAACACTTTTTTACACCCTTTCACCCCCTCGGGCGCCTTTTCCCGCCTCCCCCGCTCCTCTCCCCCTCACTTCCGGTTTCCGCCTCCCACTTCCGGGTTTCCGACTCCCACTTCCGGGTTCCAACAAATCCCCTCCCCGCCCTCCCCAAACACTTTTTTACACCCTTTCACCCCCTCGCGCGCCTTTTCCCGCCTCCCCCGCTCCTCTCCCCCTCACTTCCGGTTTCCGCCTCCCACTTCCGGGTTTCCGACTCCCACTTCCGGGTTCCAACAAATCCCCTCCCCGCCCTCCCCAAACACTTTTTTACACCCTTTCACCCCCTCGGACGCCTTTTCCCGCCTCCCCCGCTCCTCTCCCCCTCACTTCCGGTTTCCGCCTCCCACTTCCGGGTTTCCGACTCCCACTTCCGGGTTCCAACAAATCCCCTCCCCGCCCTCCCCAAACACTTTTTTACACCCTTTCACCCCCTCGCACGCCTTTTCCCGCCTCCCCCGCTCCTCTCCCCCTCACTTCCGGTTTCCGCCTCCCACTTCCGGGTTTCCGACTCCCACTTCCGGGTTCCAACAAATCCCCTCCCCGCCCTCCCCAAACACTTTTTTACACCCTTTCACCCCCTCGGACGCCTTTTCCCGCCTCCCCCGCTCCTCTCCCCCTCACTTCCGGTTTCCGCCTCCCACTTCCGGGTTTCCGACTCCCACTTCCGGGTTCCAACAAATCCCCTCCCCGCCCTCCCCAAACACTTTTTTACACCCTTTCACCCCCTCGCGCGCCTTTTCCCGCCTCCCCCGCTCCTCTCCCCCTCACTTCCGGTTTCCGCCTCCCACTTCCGGGTTTCCGACTCCCACGTCCGGGTTCCAACAAATCCCCTCCCCGCCCTCCCCAAACACTTTTTTACACCCTTTCACCCCCTCGGGCGCCTTTTCCCGCCTCCCCCGCTCCTCTCCCCCTCACTTCCGGTTTCCGCCTCCCACTTCCGGGTTTCCGACTCCCACTTCCGGGTTCCAACAAATCCCCTCCCCGCCCTCCCCAAACACTTTTTTACACCCTTTCACCCCCTCACACGCCTTTTCCCGCCTCCCCCGCTCCTCTCCCCCTCACTTCCGGTTTCCGCCTCCCACTTCCGGGTTTCCGACTCCCACTTCCGGGTTCCAACAAATCCCCTCCCCGCCCTCCCCAAACACTTTTTTACACCGTTTCACCCCCTCGCACGCCTTTTCCCGCCTCCCCCGCTCCTCTCCCCCTCACTTCCGGTTTCCGCCTCCCACTTCCGGGTTTCCGACTCCCACTTCCGGGTTCCAACAAATCCCCTCCCCGCCCTCCCCATACACTTTTTTACACCCTTTCACCCCCTCGGGCGCCTTTTCCCGCCTCCCCCGCTCCTCTCCCCCTCACTTCCGGTTTCCGCCTCCCACTTCCGGGTTTCCGACTCCCACTTCCGGGTTCCAACAAATCCCCTCCCCGCCCTCCCCAAACACTTTTTTACACCCTTTCACCCCCTCGGGCGCCTTTTCCCGCCTCCCCCGCTCCTCTCCCCCTCACTTCCGGTTTCCGCCTCCCACTTCCGGGTTTCCGACTCCCACTTCCGGGTTCCAACAAATCCCCTCCCCGCCCTCCCCAAACACTTTTTTACACCCTTTCACCCCCTCGGGCGCCTTTTCCCGCCTCCCCCGCTCCTCTCCCCCTCACTTCCGGTTTCCGCCTCCCACTTCCGGGTTTCCGACTCCCACTTCCGGGTTCCAACAAATCCCCTCCCCGCCCTCCCCAAACACTTTTTTACACCCTTTCACACCCTCGCACGCCTTTTCCCGCCTCCCCCGCTCCTCTCCCCCTCACTTCCGGTTTCCGCCTCCCACTTCCGGGTTTCCGACTCCCACTTCCGGGTTCCAACAAATCCCCTCCCCGCCCTCCCCAAACACTTTTTTACACCCTTTCACCCCCTCGCGCGCCTTTTCCCGCCTCCCCCGCTCCTCTCCCCCTCACTTCCGGTTTCCGCCTCCCACTTCCGGGTTTCCGACTCCCACTTCCGGGTTCCAACAAATCCCCTCCCCGCCCTCCCCAAACACTTTTTTACACCCTTTCACCCCCTCGGGCGCCTTTTCCCGCCTCCCCCGCTCCTCTCCCCCTCACTTCCGGTTTCCGCCTCCCACTTCCGGGTTTCCGACTCCCACTTCCGGGTTCCAACAAATCCCCTCCCCGCCCTCCCCAAACACTTTTTTACACCCTTTCACCCCCTCGCACGCCTTTTCCCGCCTCCCCCGCTCCTCTCCCCCTCACTTCCGGTTTCCGCCTCCCACTTCCGGGTTTCCGACTCCCACTTCCGGGTTCCAACAAATCCCCTCCCCGCCCTCCCCAAACACTTTTTTACACCGTTTCACCCCCTCGCACGCCTTTTCCCGCCTCCCCCGCTCCTCTCCCCCTCACTTCCGGTTTCCGCCTCCCACTTCCGGGTTTCCGACTCCCACTTCCGGGTTCCAACAAATCCCCTCCCCGCCCTCCCCATACACTTTTTTACACCCTTTCACCCCCTCGGGCGCCTTTTCCCGCCTCCCCCGCTCCTCTCCCCCTCACTTCCGGTTTCCGCCTCCCACTTCCGGGTTTCCGCCTCCCACTTCCGGGTTCCAACAAATCCCCTCCCCGCCCTCCCCAAACACTTTTTGACACCCTTTCACCCCCTCGGGCGCCTTTTCCCGCCTCCCCCGCTCCTCTCCCCCTCACTTCCGGTTTCCGCCTCCCACTTCCGGGTTTCCGACTCCCACTTCCGGGTTCCAACAAATCCCCTCCCCGCCCTCCCCAAACACTTTTTTACACCCTTTCACCCCCTCACACGCCTTTTCCCGCCTCCCCCGCTCCTCTCCCCCTCACTTCCGGTTTCCGCCTCCCACTTCCGGGTTTCCGACTCCCACTTCCGGGTTCCAACAAATCCCCTCCCCGCCCTCCCCAAACACTTTTTTACACCCTTTCACCACCTCGCGCGCCTTTTCCCGCCTCCCCCGCTCCTCTCCCCCTCACTTCCGGTTTCCGCCTCCCACTTCCGGGTTTCCGACTCCCACTTCCGGGTTCCAACAAATCCCCTCCCCGCCCTCCCCAAACACTTTTTTACACCGTTTCACCCCCTCGCACGCCTTTTCCCGCCTCCCCCGCTCCTCTCCCCCTCACTTCCGGTTTCCGCCTCCCACTTCCGGGTTTCCACCTCCCACTTCCGGGTTCCAACAAATCCCCTCCCCGCCCTCCCCAAACACTTTTTTACACCCTTTCACCCCCTCGGGCGCCTTTTCCCGCCTCCCCCGCTCCTCTCCCCCTCACTTCCGGTTTCCGCCTCCCACTTCCGGGTTTCCGACTCCCACTTCCGGGTTCCAACAAATCCCCTCCCCGCCCTCCCCAAACACTTTTTTACACCCTTTCACCCCCTCGGGCGCCTTTTCCCGCCTCCCCCGCTCCTCTCCCCCTCACTTCCGGTTTCCGCCTCCCACTTCCGGGTTTCCGACTCCCACTTCCAGGTTCCAACAAATCCCCTCCCCGCCCTCCCCAAACACTTTTTTACACCCTTTCACCCCCTCGCACGCCTTTTCCCGCCTCCCCCGCTCCTCTCCCCCTCACTTCCGGTTTCCGCCTCCCACTTCCGGGTTTCCGACTCCCACTTCCGGGTTCCAACAAATCCCCTCCCCGCCCTCCCCATACACTTTTTTACACCCTTTCACCCCCTCGCACGCCTTTTCCCGCCTCCCCCGCTCCTCTCCCCCTCACTTCCGGTTTCCGCCTCCCACTTCCGGGTTTCCGACTCCCACTTCCGGGTTCCAACAAATCCCCTCCCCGCCCTCCCCAAACACTTTTTTACACCCTTTCACCCCCTCGGGCGCCTTTTCCCGCCTCCCCCGCTCCTCTCCCCCTCACTTCCGGTTTCCGCCTCACACTTCCGGGTTTCCGCCTCCCACTTCCGGGTTCCAACAAATCCCCTCCCCGCCCTCCCCAAACACTTTTTTACACCCTTTCACCCCCTCGGGCGCCTTTTCCCGCCTCCCCCGCTCCTCTCCCCCTCACTTCCGGTTTCCGCCTCCCACTTCCGGGTTTACGACTCCCACTTCCGGGTTCCAACAAATCCCCTCCCCGCCCTCCCCAAACACTTTTTTACACCGTTTCACACCCTCGCACGCCTTTTCCCGCCTCCCCCGCTCCTCTCCCCCTCACTTCCGGTTTCCGCCTCCCACTTCCGGGTTTCCGCCTCCCACGTCCGGGTTCCAACAAATCCCCTCCCCGCCCTCCCCAAACACTTTTTTACACCGTTTCCCCACCTCGGACGCCTTTTCCCGCCTCCCCCGCTCCTCTCCCCCTCACTTCCGGTTTCCGCCTCCCACTTCCGGGTTTCCGCCTCCCACTTCCGGGTTCCAACAAATCCCCTCCCCGCCCTCCCCAAACACTTTTTTACACCCTTTCACCCCCTCGCACGCCTTTTCCCGCCTCCCCCGCTCCTCTCCCCCTCACTTCCGGTTTCCGCCTCCCACTTCCGGGTTTCCGCCTCCCACTTCCGGGTTCCAACAAATCCCCTCCCCGCCCTCCCCAAACACTTTTTTACACCCTTTCACCCCCTCGCACGCCTTTTCCCGCCTCCCCCGCTCCTCTCCCCCTCACTTCCGGTTTCCGCCTCCCACTTCCGGGTTTACGACTCCCACTTCCGGGTTCCAACAAATCCCCTCCCCGCCCTCCCCAAACACTTTTTTACACCGTTTCACACCCTCGCACGCCTTTTCCCGCCTCCCCCGCTCCTCTCCCCCTCACTTCCGGTTTCCGCCTCCCACTTCCGGGTTTCCGCCTCCCACGTCCGGGTTCCAACAAATCCCCTCCCCGCCCTCCCCAAACACTTTTTTACACCCTTTCACCCCCTCGCACGCCTTTTCCCGCCTCCCCCGCTCCTCTCCCCCTCACTTCCGGTTTCCGCCTCCCACTTCCGGGTTTCCACCTCCCACTTCCGGGTTCCAACAAATCCCCTCCCCGCCCTCCCCAAACACTTTTTTACACCCTTTCACCCCCTCGGGCGCCTTTTCCCGCCTCCCCCGCTCCTCTCCCCCTCACTTCCGGTTTCCGCCTCCCACTTCCGGGTTTCCGACTCCCACTTCCGGGTTCCAACAAATCCCCTCCCCGCCCTCCCCAAACACTTTTTTACACCCTTTCACCCCCTCGGGCGCCTTTTCCCGCCTCCCCCGCTCCTCTCCCCCTCACTTCCGGTTTCCGCCTCCCACTTCCGGGTTTCCGACTCCCACTTCCGGGTTCCAACAAATCCCCTCCCCGCCCTCCCCAAACACTTTTTTACACCCTTTCACCCCCTCGGGCGCCTTTTCCCGCCTCCCCCGCTCCTCTCCCCCTCACTTCCGGTTTCCGCCTCCCACTTCCGGGTTTCCGACTCCCACTTCCAGGTTCCAACAAATCCCCTCCCCGCCCTCCCCAAACACTTTTTTACACCCTTTCACCCCCTCGCACGCCTTTTCCCGCCTCCCCCGCTCCTCTCCCCCTCACTTCCGGTTTCCGCCTCCCACTTCCGGGTTTCCGACTCCCACTTCCGGGTTCCAACAAATCCCCTCCCCGCCCTCCCCATACACTTTTTTACACCCTTTCACCCCCTCGCACGCCTTTTCCCGCCTCCCCCGCTCCTCTCCCCCTCACTTCCGGTTTCCGCCTCCCACTTCCGGGTTTCCGACTCCCACTTCCGGGTTCCAACAAATCCCCTCCCCGCCCTCCCCAAACACTTTTTTACACCCTTTCACCCCCTCGCACGCCTTTTCCCGCCTCCCCCGCTCCTCTCCCCCTCACTTCCGGTTTCCGCCTCACACTTCCGGGTTTCCGCCTCCCACTTCCGGGTTCCAACAAATCCCCTCCCCGCCCTCCCCAAACACTTTTTTACACCCTTTCACCCCCTCGGGCGCCTTTTCCCGCCTCCCCCGCTCCTCTCCCCCTCACTTCCGGTTTCCGCCTCCCACTTCCGGGTTTACGACTCCCACTTCCGGGTTCCAACAAATCCCCTCCCCGCCCTCCCCAAACACTTTTTTACACCGTTTCACACCCTCGCACGCCTTTTCCCGCCTCCCCCGCTCCTCTCCCCCTCACTTCCGGTTTCCGCCTCCCACTTCCGGGTTTCCGCCTCCCACGTCCGGGTTCCAACAAATCCCCTCCCCGCCCTCCCCAAACACTTTTTTACACCGTTTCCCCACCTCGGACGCCTTTTCCCGCCTCCCCCGCTCCTCTCCCCCTCACTTCCGGTTTCCGCCTCCCACTTCCGGGTTTCCGCCTCCCACTTCCGGGTTCCAACAAATCCCCTCCCCGCCCTCCCCAAACACTTTTTTACACCCTTTCACCCCCTCGCACGCCTTTTCCCGCCTCCCCCGCTCCTCTCCCCCTCACTTCCGGTTTCCGCCTCCCACTTCCGGGTTTCCGCCTCCCACTTCCGGGTTCCAACAAATCCCCTCCCCGCCCTCCCCAAACACTTTTTTACACCCTTTCACCCCCTCGCACGCCTTTTCCCGCCTCCCCCGCTCCTCTCCCCCTCACTTCCGGTTTCCGCCTCCCACTTCCGGGTTTACGACTCCCACTTCCGGGTTCCAACAAATCCCCTCCCCGCCCTCCCCAAACACTTTTTTACACCGTTTCACACCCTCGCACGCCTTTTCCCGCCTCCCCCGCTCCTCTCCCCCTCACTTCCGGTTTCCGCCTCCCACTTCCGGGTTTCCGCCTCCCACGTCCGGGTTCCAACAAATCCCCTCCCCGCCCTCCCCAAACACTTTTTTACACCCTTTCACCCCCTCGCACGCCTTTTCCCGCCTCCCCCGCTCCTCTCCCCCTCACTTCCGGTTTCCGCCTCCCACTTCCGGGTTTCCGCCTCCCACTTCCGGGTTCCAACAAATCCCCTCCCCGCCCTCCCCAAACACTTTTTTACACCCTTTCACCCCCTCGCACGCCTTTTCCCGCCTCCCCCGCTCCTCTCCCCCTCACTTCCGGTTTCCGCCTCCCACTTCCGGGTTTCCGCCTCCCACTTCCGGGTTCCAACAAATCCCCTCCCCGCCCTCCCCAAACACTTTTTTACACCCTTTCACCCCCTCGCACGCCTTTTCCCGCCTCCCCCGCTCCTCTCCCCCTCACTTCCGGTTTCCGCCTCCCACTTCCGGGTTTCCGACTCCCACTTCCGGGTTCCAACAAATCCCCTCCCCGCCCTCCCCAAACACTTTTTTACACCCTTTCACACCCTCGCACGCCTTTTCCCGCCTCCCCCGCTCCTCTCCCCCTCACTTCCGGTTTCCGCCTCCCACTTCCGGGTTTCCGACTCCCACTTCCGGGTTCCAACAAATCCCCTCCCCGCCCTCCCCATACACTTTTTTACACCCTTTCACCCCCTCGGGCGCCTTTTCCCGCCTCCCCCGCTCCTCTCCCCCTCACTTCCGGTTTCCGCCTCCCACTTCCGGGTTTCCGACTCCCACTTCCGGGTTCCAACAAATCCCCTCCCCGCCCTCCCCAAACACTTTTTTACACCCTTTCACCCCCTCGGGCGCCTTTTCCCGCCTCCCCCGCTCCTCTCCCCCTCACTTCCGGTTTCCGCCTCCCACTTCCGGGTTTCCGACTCCCACTTCCGGGTTCCAACAAATCCCCTCCCCGCCCTCCCCAAACACTTTTTTACACCCTTTCACCCCCTCGGGCGCCTTTTCCCGCCTCCCCCGCTCCTCTCCCCCTCACTTCCGGTTTCCGCCTCCCACTTCCGGGTTTCCGACTCCCACTTCCGGGTTCCAACAAATCCCCTCCCCGCCCTCCCCAAACACTTTTTTACACCCTTTCACCCCCTCGCACGCCTTTTCCCGCCTCCCCCGCTCCTCTCCCCCTCACTTCCGGTTTCCGCCTCCCACTTCCGGGTTTCCGACTCCCACTTCCGGGTTCCAACAAATCCCCTCCCCGCCCTCCCCAAACACTTTTTTACACCCTTTCACCCCCTCGCACGCCTTTTCCCGCCTCCCCCGCTCCTCTCCCCCTCACTTCCGGTTTCCGCCTCCCACTTCCGGGTTTCCGCCTCCCACTTCCGGGTTCCAACAAATCCCCTCCCCGCCCTCCCCAAACACTTTTTTACACCCTTTCACCCCCTCGGGCGCCTTTTCCCGCCTCCCCCGCTCCTCTCCCCCTCACTTCCGGTTTCCGCCTCCCACTTCCGGGTTTCCGACTCCCACTTCCGGGTTCCAACAAATCCCCTCCCCGCCCTCCCCAAACACTTTTTTACACCCTTTCACCCCCTCGCACGCCTTTTCCCGCCTCCCCCGCTCCTCTCCCCCTCACTTCCGGTTTCCGCCTCCCACTTCCGGGTTTCCGACTCCCACTTCCGGGTTCCAACAAATCCCCTCCCCGCCCTCCCCAAACACTTTTTTACACCCTTTCACCCCCTCGGGCGCCTTTTCCCGCCTCCCCCGCTCCTCTCCCCCTCACTTCCGGTTTCCGCCTCCCACTTCCGGGTTTCCGACTCCCACTTCCGGGTTCCAACAAATCCCCTCCCCGCCCTCCCCAAACACTTTTTTACACCCTTTCACCCCCTCGGACGCCTTTTCCCGCCTCCCCCGCTCCTCTCCCCCTCACTTCCGGTTTCCGCCTCCCACTTCCGGGTTTCCGACTCCCACTTCCGGGTTCCAACAAATCCCCTCCCCGCCCTCCCCAAACACTTTTTTACACCCTTTCACCCCCTCGCGCGCCTTTTCCCGCCTCCCCCGCTCCTCTCCCCCTCACTTCCGGTTTCCGCCTCCCACTTCCGGGTTTCCGACTCCCACTTCCGGGTTCCAACAAATCCCCTCCCCGCCCTCCCCAAACACTTTTTTACACCCTTTCACCCCCTCGGGCGCCTTTTCCCGCCTCCCCCGCTCCTCTCCCCCTCACTTCCGGTTTCCGCCTCCCACTTCCGGGTTTCCACCTCCCACTTCCGGGTTCCAACAAATCCCCTCCCCGCCCTCCCCAAACACTTTTTTACACCCTTTCACCCCCTCGCGCGCCTTTTCCCGCCTCCCCCGCTCCTCTCCCCCTCACTTCCGGTTTCCGCCTCCCACTTCCGGGTTTCCGACTCCCACTTCCGGGTTCCAACAAATCCCCTCCCCGCCCTCCCCAAACACTTTTTTACACCCTTTCACCCCCTCGCACGCCTTTCCCCGCCTCCCCCGCTCCTCTCCCCCTCACTTCCGGTTTCCGCCTCCCACTTCCGGGTTTCCGACTCCCACTTCCGGGTTCCAACAAATCCCCTCCCCGCCCTCCCCAAACACTTTTTTACACCCTTTCACCCCCTCACACGCCTTTTCCCGCCTCCCCCGCTCCTCTCCCCCTCACTTCCGGTTTCCGCCTCCCACTTCCGGGTTTACGACTCCCACTTCCGGGTTCCAACAAATCCCCTCCCCCGCCCTCCCCAAACACTTTTTTACACCCTTTCACCCCCTCGGACGCCTTTTCCCGCCTCCCCCGCTCCTCTCCCCCTCACTTCCGGTTTCCGCCTCCCACTTCCGGGTTTCCGACTCCCACTTCCGGGTTCCAACAAATCCCCTCCCCGCCCTCCCCAAACACTTTTTTACACCGTTTCACCCCCTCGCACGCCTTTTCCCGCCTCCCCCGCTCCTCTCCCCCTCACTTCCGGTTTCCGCCTCCCACTTCCGGGTTTCCGCCTCCCACGTCCGGGTTCCAACAAATCCCCTCCCCGCCCTCCCCAAACACTTTTTTACACCCTTTCACCCCCTCGGGCGCCTTTTCCCGCCTCCCCCGCTCCTCTCCCCCTCACTTCCGGTTTCCGCCTCCCACTTCCGGGTTTCCGCCTCCCACTTCCGGGTTCCAACAAATCCCCTCCCCGCCCTCCCCAAACACTTTTTTACACCCTTTCACCCCTCGCACGCCTTTTCCCGCCTCCCCCGCTCCTCTCCCCCTCACTTCCGGTTTCCGCCTCCCACTTCCGGGTTTCCGACTCCCACTTCCGGGTTCCAACAAATCCCCTCCCCGCCCTCCCCAAACACTTTTTTACACCCTTTCACCCCCTCACACGCCTTTTCCCGCCTCCCCCGCTCCTCTCCCCCTCACTTCCGGTTTCCGCCTCCCACTTCCGGGTTTCCGCCTACCACTTCCGGGTTCCAACAAATCCCCTCCCCGCCCTCCCCAAACACTTTTTTACACCCTTTCACCCCCTCGGGCGCCTTTTCCCGCCTCCCCCGCTCCTCTCCCCCTCACTTCCGGTTTCCGCCTCCCACTTCCGGGTTTCCGACTCCCACTTCCGGGTTCCAACAAATCCCCTCCCCGCCCTCCCCAAACACTTTTTGACACCCTTTCACCCCCTCGCACGCCTTTTCCCGCCTCCCCCGCTCCTCTCCCCCTCACTTCCGGTTTCCGCCTCCCACTTCCGGGTTTCCGCCTCCCACTTCCGGGTTCCAACAAATCCCCTCCCCGCCCTCCCCAAACACTTTTTTACACCCTTTCACCCCCTCGCGCGCCTTTTCCCGCCTCCCCCGCTCCTCTCCCCCTCACTTCCGGTTTCCGCCTCCCACTTCCGGGTTTCCGCCTCCCACTTCCGGGTTCCAACAAATCCCCTCCCCGCCCTCCCCAAACACTTTTTTACACCCTTTCACCCCCTCACACGCCTTTTCCCGCCTCCCCCGCTCCTCTCCCCCTCACTTCCGGTTTCCGCCTCCCACTTCCGGGTTTCCGACTCCCACTTCCGGGTTCCAACAAATCCCCTCCCCGCCCTCCCCAAACACTTTTTTACACCCTTTCACACCCTCGGGCGCCTTTTCCCGCCTCCCCCGCTCCTCTCCCCCTCACTTCCGGTTTCCGCCTCCCACTTCCGGGTTTCCGCCTCCCACGTCCGGGTTCCAACAAATCCCCTCCCCGCCCTCCCCAAACACTTTTTTACACCCTTTCACCCCCTCGGGCGCCTTTTCCCGCCTCCCCCGCTCCTCTCCCCCTCACTTCCGGTTTCCGCCTCCCACTTCCGGGTTTCCGCCTCCCACTTCCGGGTTCCAACAAATCCCCTCCCCGCCCTCCCCAAACACTTTTTTACACCGTTTCACCCCCTCGCGCGCCTTTTCCCGCCTCCCCCGCTCCTCTCCCCCTCACTTCCGGTTTCCGCCTCCCACTTCCGGGTTTCCGACTCCCACTTCCGGGTTCCAACAAATCCCCTCCCCGCCCTCCCCAAACACTTTTTTACACCCTTTCACCCCCTCGGGCGCCTTTTCCCGCCTCCCCCGCTCCTCTCCCCCTCACTTCCGGTTTCCGCCTCCCACTTCCGGGTTTCCGACTCCCACTTCCGGGTTCCAACAAATCCCCTCCCCGCCCTCCCCAAACACTTTTTTACACCGTTTCACCCCCTCGGGCGCCTTTTCCCGCCTCCCCCGCTCCTCTCCCCCTCACTTCCGGTTTCCGCCTCCCACTTCCGGGTTTCCGCCTCCCACTTCCGGGTTCCAACAAATCCCCTCCCCGCCCTCCCCAAACACTTTTTTACACCCTTTCACCCCCTCGCGCGCCTTTTCCCGCCTCCCCCGCTCCTCTCCCCCTCACTTCCGGTTTCCGCCTCCCACTTCCGGGTTTCCGCCTCCCACGTCCGGGTTCCAACAAATCCCCTCCCCGCCCTCCCCAAACACTTTTTTACACCCTTTCACCCCCTCGGGCGCCTTTTCCCGCCTCCCCCGCTCCTCTCCCCCTCACTTCCGGTTTCCGCCTCCCACTTCCGGGTTTCCGCCTCCCACTTCCGGGTTCCAACAAATCCCCTCCCCCGCCCTCCCCAAACACTTTTTTACACCCTTTCACCCCCTCGGGCGCCTTTTCCCGCCTCCCCCGCTCCTCTCCCCCTCACTTCCGGTTTCCGCCTCCCACTTCCGGGTTTACGACTCCCACTTCCGGGTTCCAACAAATCCCCTCCCCGCCCTCCCCAAACACTTTTTTACACCCTTTCACCCCCTCGGGCGCCTTTTCCCGCCTCCCCCGCTCCTCTCCCCCTCACTTCCGGTTTCCGCCTCCCACTTCCGGGTTTCCGCCTCCCACTTCCGGGTTCCAACAAATCCCCTCCCCGCCCTCCCCAAACACTTTTTTACACCCTTTCACCCCCTCGGGCGCCTTTTCCCGCCTCCCCCGCTCCTCTCCCCCTCACTTCCGGTTTCCGCCTCCCACTTCCGGGTTTCCGCCTCCCACTTCCGGGTTCCAACAAATCCCCTCCCCGCCCTCCCCAAACACTTTTTTACACCGTTTCACCCCCTCGGGCGCCTTTTCCCGCCTCCCCCGCTCCTCTCCCCCTCACTTCCGGTTTCCGCCTCCCACTTCCGGGTTTCCGACTCCCACTTCCGGGTTCCAACAAATCCCCTCCCCGCCCTCCCCAAACACTTTTTGACACCGTTTCACCCCCTCGGGCGCCTTTTCCCGCCTCCCCCGCTCCTCTCCCCCTCACTTCCGGTTTCCGCCTCCCACTTCCGGGTTTCCGCCTCCCACTTCCGGGTTCCAACAAATCCCCTCCCCGCCCTCCCCAAACACTTTTTTACACCCTTTCACCCCCTCGCGCGCCTTTTCCCGCCTCCCCCGCTCCTCTCCCCCTCACTTCCGGTTTCCGCCTCCCACTTCCGGGTTTACGACTCCCACTTCCGGGTTCCAACAAATCCCCTCCCCGCCCTCCCCAAACACTTTTTTACACCCTTTCACCCCCTCGCACGCCTTTTCCCGCCTCCCCCGCTCCTCTCCCCCTCACTTCCGGTTTCCGCCTCCCACTTCCGGGTTTCCACCTCCCACTTCCGGGTTCCAACAAATCCCCTCCCCGCCCTCCCCAAACACTTTTTTACACCCTTTCACCCCCTCGGGCGCCTTTTCCCGCCTCCCCCGCTCCTCTCCCCCTCACTTCCGGTTTCCGCCTCCCACTTCCGGGTTTCCGCCTCCCACTTCCGGGTTCCAACAAATCCCCTCCCCGCCCTCCCCAAACACTTTTTTACACCCTTTCACCCCCTCGCACGCCTTTTCCCGCCTCCCCCGCTCCTCTCCCCCTCACTTCCGGTTTCCGCCTCCCACTTCCGGGTTTCCGACTCCCACTTCCGGGTTCCAACAAATCCCCTCCCCGCCCTCCCCAAACACTTTTTTACACCCTTTCACCCCCTCGCACGCCTTTTCCCGCCTCCCCCGCTCCTCTCCCCCTCACTTCCGGTTTCCGCCTCCCACTTCCGGGTTTCCGCCTCCCACTTCCGGGTTCCAACAAATCCCCTCCCCGCCCTCCCCAAACACTTTTTTACACCCTTTCACCCCCTCGCGCGCCTTTTCCCGCCTCCCCCGCTCCTCTCCCCCTCACTTCCGGTTTCCGCCTCCCACTTCCGGGTTTCCGCCTCCCACTTCCGGGTTCCAACAAATCCCCTCCCCGCCCTCCCCAAACACTTTTTTACACCCTTTCACCCCCTCACACGCCTTTTCCCGCCTCCCCCGCTCCTCTCCCCCTCACTTCCGGTTTCCGCCTCCCACTTCCGGGTTTCCGACTCCCACTTCCGGGTTCCAACAAATCCCCTCCCCGCCCTCCCCAAACACTTTTTTACACCCTTTCACACCCTCGGGCGCCTTTTCCCGCCTCCCCCGCTCCTCTCCCCCTCACTTCCGGTTTCCGCCTCCCACTTCCGGGTTTCCGACTCCCACTTCCGGGTTCCAACAAATCCCCTCCCCGCCCTCCCCAAACACTTTTTTACACCCTTTCACCCCCTCGGGCGCCTTTTCCCGCCTCCCCCGCTCCTCTCCCCCTCACTTCCGGTTTCCGCCTCCCACTTCCGGGTTTCCGCCTCCCACTTCCGGGTTCCAACAAATCCCCTCCCCGCCCTCCCCAAACACTTTTTTACACCGTTTCACCCCCTCGCGCGCCTTTTCCCGCCTCCCCCGCTCCTCTCCCCCTCACTTCCGGTTTCCGCCTCCCACTTCCGGGTTTCCGACTCCCACTTCCGGGTTCCAACAAATCCCCTCCCCGCCCTCCCCAAACACTTTTTTACACCCTTTCACCCCCTCGGGCGCCTTTTCCCGCCTCCCCCGCTCCTCTCCCCCTCACTTCCGGTTTCCGCCTCCCACTTCCGGGTTTCCGACTCCCACTTCCGGGTTCCAACAAATCCCCTCCCCGCCCTCCCCAAACACTTTTTTACACCGTTTCACCCCCTCGCGCGCCTTTTCCCGCCTCCCCCGCTCCTCTCCCCCTCACTTCCGGTTTCCGCCTCCCACTTCCGGGTTTCCGCCTCCCACGTCCGGGTTCCAACAAATCCCCTCCCCGCCCTCCCCAAACACTTTTTTACACCCTTTCACCCCCTCGGGCGCCTTTTCCCGCCTCCCCCGCTCCTCTCCCCCTCACTTCCGGTTTCCGCCTCCCACTTCCGGGTTTCCGCCTCCCACTTCCGGGTTCCAACAAATCCCCTCCCCCGCCCTCCCCAAACACTTTTTTACACCCTTTCACCCCCTCGGGCGCCTTTTCCCGCCTCCCCCGCTCCTCTCCCCCTCACTTCCGGTTTCCGCCTCCCACTTCCGGGTTTACGACTCCCACTTCCGGGTTCCAACAAATCCCCTCCCCGCCCTCCCCAAACACTTTTTTACACCCTTTCACCCCCTCGGGCGCCTTTTCCCGCCTCCCCCGCTCCTCTCCCCCTCACTTCCGGTTTCCGCCTCCCACTTCCGGGTTTCCGCCTCCCACTTCCGGGTTCCAACAAATCCCCTCCCCGCCCTCCCCAAACACTTTTTTACACCCTTTCACCCCCTCGGGCGCCTTTTCCCGCCTCCCCCGCTCCTCTCCCCCTCACTTCCGGTTTCCGCCTCCCACTTCCGGGTTTCCGCCTCCCACTTCCGGGTTCCAACAAATCCCCTCCCCGCCCTCCCCAAACACTTTTTTACACCGTTTCACCCCCTCGGGCGCCTTTTCCCGCCTCCCCCGCTCCTCTCCCCCTCACTTCCGGTTTCCGCCTCCCACTTCCGGGTTTCCGACTCCCACTTCCGGGTTCCAACAAATCCCCTCCCCGCCCTCCCCAAACACTTTTTGACACCGTTTCACCCCCTCGGGCGCCTTTTCCCGCCTCCCCCGCTCCTCTCCCCCTCACTTCCGGTTTCCGCCTCCCACTTCCGGGTTTCCGCCTCCCACTTCCGGGTTCCAACAAATCCCCTCCCCGCCCTCCCCAAACACTTTTTTACACCCTTTCACCCCCTCGCGCGCCTTTTCCCGCCTCCCCCGCTCCTCTCCCCCTCACTTCCGGTTTCCGCCTCCCACTTCCGGGTTTACGACTCCCACTTCCGGGTTCCAACAAATCCCCTCCCCGCCCTCCCCAAACACTTTTTTACACCCTTTCACCCCCTCGCACGCCTTTTCCCGCCTCCCCCGCTCCTCTCCCCCTCACTTCCGGTTTCCGCCTCCCACTTCCGGGTTTCCACCTCCCACTTCCGGGTTCCAACAAATCCCCTCCCCGCCCTCCCCAAACACTTTTTTACACCCTTTCACCCCCTCGGGCGCCTTTTCCCGCCTCCCCCGCTCCTCTCCCCCTCACTTCCGGTTTCCGCCTCCCACTTCCGGGTTTCCGCCTCCCACTTCCGGGTTCCAACAAATCCCCTCCCCGCCCTCCCCAAACACTTTTTTACACCCTTTCACCCCCTCGCACGCCTTTTCCCGCCTCCCCCGCTCCTCTCCCCCTCACTTCCGGTTTCCGCCTCCCACTTCCGGGTTTCCGACTCCCACTTCCGGGTTCCAACAAATCCCCTCCCCGCCCTCCCCAAACACTTTTTTACACCCTTTCACCCCCTCGCACGCCTTTTCCCGCCTCCCCCGCTCCTCTCCCCCTCACT
Source organism: Struthio camelus (assembly GCF_040807025.1). Taxonomy (NCBI): domain Eukaryota; kingdom Metazoa; phylum Chordata; class Aves; order Struthioniformes; family Struthionidae; genus Struthio; species Struthio camelus. The sequence goes on from NW_027182598.1 coordinate 49,589, forward strand.
TCCGGTTTCCGCCTCCCACTTCCGGGTTTCCGCCTCCCACTTCCGGGTTCCAACAAATCCCCTCCCCGCCCTCCCCAAACACTTTTTTACACCCTTTCACCCCCTCGCACGCCTTTTCCCGCCTCCCCCGCTCCTCTCCCCCTCACTTCCGGTTTCCGCCTCCCACTTCCGGGTTTCCGCCTCCCACTTCCGGGTTCCAACAAATCCCCTCCCCGCCCTCCCCAAACACTTTTTTACACCCTTTCACCCCCTCGGGCGCCTTTTCCCGCCTCCCCCGCTCCTCTCCCCCTCACTTCCGGTTTCCGCCTCCCACTTCCGGGTTTCCGCCTCCCACTTCCGGGTTCCAACAAATCCCCTCCCCGCCCTCCCCAAACACTTTTTTACACCGTTTCACCCCCTCGGGCGCCTTTTCCCGCCTCCCCCGCTCCTCTCCCCCTCACTTCCGGTTTCCGCCTCCCACTTCCGGGTTTCCGACTCCCACTTCCGGGTTCCAACAAATCCCCTCCCCGCCCTCCCCAAACACTTTTTTACACCCTTTCACCCCCTCGCGCGCCTTTTCCCGCCTCCCCCGCTCCTCTCCCCCTCACTTCCGGTTTCCGCCTCCCACTTCCGGGTTTACGACTCCCACTTCCGGGTTCCAACAAATCCCCTCCCCGCCCTCCCCAAACACTTTTTTACACCCTTTCACCCCCTCGGGCGCCTTTTCCCGCCTCCCCCGCTCCTCTCCCCCTCACTTCCGGTTTCCGCCTCCCACTTCCGGGTTTCCGACTCCCACTTCCGGGTTCCAACAAATCCCCTCCCCGCCCTCCCCAAACACTTTTTTACACCCTTTCACCCCCTCGCACGCCTTTTCCCGCCTCCCCCGCTCCTCTCCCCCTCACTTCCGGTTTCCGCCTCCCACTTCCGGGTTTCCGACTCCCACTTCCGGGTTCCAACAAATCCCCTCCCCGCCCTCCCCAAACACTTTTTTACACCCTTTCACCCCCTCGGACGCCTTTTCCCGCCTCCCCCGCTCCTCTCCCCCTCACTTCCGGTTTCCGCCTCCCACTTCCGGGTTTCCGACTCCCACTTCCGGGTTCCAACAAATCCCCTCCCCGCCCTCCCCAAACACTTTTTTACACCCTTTCACCCCCTCGCGCGCCTTTTCCCGCCTCCCCCGCTCCTCTCCCCCTCACTTCCGGTTTCCGCCTCCCACTTCCGGGTTTCCGACTCCCACTTCCGGGTTCCAACAAATCCCCTCCCCGCCCTCCCCAAACACTTTTTTACACCCTTTCACCCCCTCGGGCGCCTTTTCCCGCCTCCCCCGCTCCTCTCCCCCTCACTTCCGGTTTCCGCCTCCCACTTCCGGGTTTCCGACTCCCACTTCCGGGTTCCAACAAATCCCCTCCCCGCCCTCCCCAAACACTTTTTTACACCCTTTCACCCCCTCGCGCGCCTTTTCCCGCCTCCCCCGCTCCTCTCCCCCTCACTTCCGGTTTCCGCCTCCCACTTCCGGGTTTCCGACTCCCACTTCCGGGTTCCAACAAATCCCCTCCCCGCCCTCCCCAAACACTTTTTTACACCCTTTCACCCCCTCGCACGCCTTTTCCCGCCTCCCCCGCTCCTCTCCCCCTCACTTCCGGTTTCCGCCTCCCACTTCCGGGTTTCCGACTCCCACTTCCGGGTTCCAACAAATCCCCTCCCCGCCCTCCCCATACACTTTTTTACACCCTTTCACCCCCTCGGGCGCCTTTTCCCGCCTCCCCCGCTCCTCTCCCCCTCACTTCCGGTTTCCGCCTCCCACTTCCGGGTTTCCGCCTCCCACTTCCGGGTTCCAACAAATCCCCTCCCCGCCCTCCCCAAACACTTTTTTACACCCTTTCACCCCCTCGCGCGCCTTTTCCCGCCTCCCCCGCTCCTCTCCCCCTCACTTCCGGTTTCCGCCTCCCACTTCCGGGTTTCCACCTCCCACTTCCGGGTTCCAACAAATCCCCTCCCCGCCCTCCCCAAACACTTTTTTACACCCTTTCACCCCCTCGGGCGCCTTTTCCCGCCTCCCCCGCTCCTCTCCCCCTCACTTCCGGTTTCCGCCTCCCACTTCCGGGTTTCCGCCTCCCACTTCCGGGTTCCAACAAATCCCCTCCCCGCCCTCCCCAAACACTTTTTTACACCCTTTCACCCCCTCGCACGCCTTTTCCCGCCTCCCCCGCTCCTCTCCCCCTCACTTCCGGTTTCCGCCTCCCACTTCCGGGTTTCCGCCTCCCACTTCCGGGTTCCAACAAATCCCCTCCCCGCCCTCCCCAAACACTTTTTTACACCCTTTCACCCCCTCGCACGCCTTTTCCCGCCTCCCCCGCTCCTCTCCCCCTCACTTCCGGTTTCCGCCTCCCACTTCCGGGTTTCCGACTCCCACTTCCGGGTTCCAACAAATCCCCTCCCCGCCCTCCCCAAACACTTTTTTACACCCTTTCACACCCTCGCACGCCTTTTCCCGCCTCCCCCGCTCCTCTCCCCCTCACTTCCGGTTTCCGCCTCCCACTTCCGGGTTTCCGACTCCCACTTCCGGGTTCCAACAAATCCCCTCCCCGCCCTCCCCATACACTTTTTTACACCCTTTCACCCCCTCGGGCGCCTTTTCCCGCCTCCCCCGCTCCTCTCCCCCTCACTTCCGGTTTCCGCCTCCCACTTCCGGGTTTCCGACTCCCACTTCCGGGTTCCAACAAATCCCCTCCCCGCCCTCCCCAAACACTTTTTTACACCCTTTCACCCCCTCGCGCGCCTTTTCCCGCCTCCCCCGCTCCTCTCCCCCTCACTTCCGGTTTCCGCCTCCCACTTCCGGGTTTCCGACTCCCACTTCCGGGTTCCAACAAATCCCCTCCCCGCCCTCCCCAAACACTTTTTTACACCCTTTCACCCCCTCGGACGCCTTTTCCCGCCTCCCCCGCTCCTCTCCCCCTCACTTCCGGTTTCCGCCTCCCACTTCCGGGTTTCCGACTCCCACTTCCGGGTTCCAACAAATCCCCTCCCCGCCCTCCCCAAACACTTTTTTACACCCTTTCACCCCCTCGCACGCCTTTTCCCGCCTCCCCCGCTCCTCTCCCCCTCACTTCCGGTTTCCGCCTCCCACTTCCGGGTTTCCGACTCCCACTTCCGGGTTCCAACAAATCCCCTCCCCGCCCTCCCCAAACACTTTTTTACACCCTTTCACCCCCTCGGACGCCTTTTCCCGCCTCCCCCGCTCCTCTCCCCCTCACTTCCGGTTTCCGCCTCCCACTTCCGGGTTTCCGACTCCCACTTCCGGGTTCCAACAAATCCCCTCCCCGCCCTCCCCAAACACTTTTTTACACCCTTTCACCCCCTCGCGCGCCTTTTCCCGCCTCCCCCGCTCCTCTCCCCCTCACTTCCGGTTTCCGCCTCCCACTTCCGGGTTTCCGACTCCCACGTCCGGGTTCCAACAAATCCCCTCCCCGCCCTCCCCAAACACTTTTTTACACCCTTTCACCCCCTCGGGCGCCTTTTCCCGCCTCCCCCGCTCCTCTCCCCCTCACTTCCGGTTTCCGCCTCCCACTTCCGGGTTTCCGACTCCCACTTCCGGGTTCCAACAAATCCCCTCCCCGCCCTCCCCAAACACTTTTTTACACCCTTTCACCCCCTCACACGCCTTTTCCCGCCTCCCCCGCTCCTCTCCCCCTCACTTCCGGTTTCCGCCTCCCACTTCCGGGTTTCCGACTCCCACTTCCGGGTTCCAACAAATCCCCTCCCCGCCCTCCCCAAACACTTTTTTACACCGTTTCACCCCCTCGCACGCCTTTTCCCGCCTCCCCCGCTCCTCTCCCCCTCACTTCCGGTTTCCGCCTCCCACTTCCGGGTTTCCGACTCCCACTTCCGGGTTCCAACAAATCCCCTCCCCGCCCTCCCCATACACTTTTTTACACCCTTTCACCCCCTCGGGCGCCTTTTCCCGCCTCCCCCGCTCCTCTCCCCCTCACTTCCGGTTTCCGCCTCCCACTTCCGGGTTTCCGACTCCCACTTCCGGGTTCCAACAAATCCCCTCCCCGCCCTCCCCAAACACTTTTTTACACCCTTTCACCCCCTCGGGCGCCTTTTCCCGCCTCCCCCGCTCCTCTCCCCCTCACTTCCGGTTTCCGCCTCCCACTTCCGGGTTTCCGACTCCCACTTCCGGGTTCCAACAAATCCCCTCCCCGCCCTCCCCAAACACTTTTTTACACCCTTTCACCCCCTCGGGCGCCTTTTCCCGCCTCCCCCGCTCCTCTCCCCCTCACTTCCGGTTTCCGCCTCCCACTTCCGGGTTTCCGACTCCCACTTCCGGGTTCCAACAAATCCCCTCCCCGCCCTCCCCAAACACTTTTTTACACCCTTTCACCCCCTCGGACGCCTTTTCCCGCCTCCCCCGCTCCTCTCCCCCTCACTTCCGGTTTCCGCCTCCCACTTCCGGGTTTCCGACTCCCACTTCCGGGTTCCAACAAATCCCCTCCCCGCCCTCCCCAAACACTTTTTTACACCCTTTCACCCCCTCGCGCGCCTTTTCCCGCCTCCCCCGCTCCTCTCCCCCTCACTTCCGGTTTCCGCCTCCCACTTCCGGGTTTCCGACTCCCACTTCCGGGTTCCAACAAATCCCCTCCCCGCCCTCCCCAAACACTTTTTTACACCCTTTCACCCCCTCGGGCGCCTTTTCCCGCCTCCCCCGCTCCTCTCCCCCTCACTTCCGGTTTCCGCCTCCCACTTCCGGGTTTCCGACTCCCACTTCCGGGTTCCAACAAATCCCCTCCCCGCCCTCCCCAAACACTTTTTTACACCCTTTCACCCCCTCGCACGCCTTTTCCCGCCTCCCCCGCTCCTCTCCCCCTCACTTCCGGTTTCCGCCTCCCACTTCCGGGTTTCCGACTCCCACTTCCGGGTTCCAACAAATCCCCTCCCCGCCCTCCCCAAACACTTTTTTACACCGTTTCACCCCCTCGCACGCCTTTTCCCGCCTCCCCCGCTCCTCTCCCCCTCACTTCCGGTTTCCGCCTCCCACTTCCGGGTTTCCGACTCCCACTTCCGGGTTCCAACAAATCCCCTCCCCGCCCTCCCCATACACTTTTTTACACCCTTTCACCCCCTCGGGCGCCTTTTCCCGCCTCCCCCGCTCCTCTCCCCCTCACTTCCGGTTTCCGCCTCCCACTTCCGGGTTTCCGCCTCCCACTTCCGGGTTCCAACAAATCCCCTCCCCGCCCTCCCCAAACACTTTTTGACACCCTTTCACCCCCTCGGGCGCCTTTTCCCGCCTCCCCCGCTCCTCTCCCCCTCACTTCCGGTTTCCGCCTCCCACTTCCGGGTTTCCGACTCCCACTTCCGGGTTCCAACAAATCCCCTCCCCGCCCTCCCCAAACACTTTTTTACACCCTTTCACCCCCTCACACGCCTTTTCCCGCCTCCCCCGCTCCTCTCCCCCTCACTTCCGGTTTCCGCCTCCCACTTCCGGGTTTCCGACTCCCACTTCCGGGTTCCAACAAATCCCCTCCCCGCCCTCCCCAAACACTTTTTTACACCCTTTCACCACCTCGCGCGCCTTTTCCCGCCTCCCCCGCTCCTCTCCCCCTCACTTCCGGTTTCCGCCTCCCACTTCCGGGTTTCCGACTCCCACTTCCGGGTTCCAACAAATCCCCTCCCCGCCCTCCCCAAACACTTTTTGACACCGTTTCACCCCCTCGCACGCCTTTTCCCGCCTCCCCCGCTCCTCTCCCCCTCACTTCCGGTTTCCGCCTCCCACTTCCGGGTTTCCACCTCCCACTTCCGGGTTCCAACAAATCCCCTCCCCGCCCTCCCCAAACACTTTTTTACACCCTTTCACCCCCTCGGGCGCCTTTTCCCGCCTCCCCCGCTCCTCTCCCCCTCACTTCCGGTTTCCGCCTCCCACTTCCGGGTTTCCGACTCCCACTTCCGGGTTCCAACAAATCCCCTCCCCGCCCTCCCCAAACACTTTTTTACACCCTTTCACCCCCTCGGGCGCCTTTTCCCGCCTCCCCCGCTCCTCTCCCCCTCACTTCCGGTTTCCGCCTCCCACTTCCGGGTTTCCGACTCCCACTTCCAGGTTCCAACAAATCCCCTCCCCGCCCTCCCCAAACACTTTTTTACACCCTTTCACCCCCTCGCACGCCTTTTCCCGCCTCCCCCGCTCCTCTCCCCCTCACTTCCGGTTTCCGCCTCCCACTTCCGGGTTTCCGACTCCCACTTCCGGGTTCCAACAAATCCCCTCCCCGCCCTCCCCATACACTTTTTTACACCCTTTCACCCCCTCGCACGCCTTTTCCCGCCTCCCCCGCTCCTCTCCCCCTCACTTCCGGTTTCCGCCTCCCACTTCCGGGTTTCCGACTCCCACTTCCGGGTTCCAACAAATCCCCTCCCCGCCCTCCCCAAACACTTTTTTACACCCTTTCACCCCCTCGGGCGCCTTTTCCCGCCTCCCCCGCTCCTCTCCCCCTCACTTCCGGTTTCCGCCTCACACTTCCGGGTTTCCGCCTCCCACTTCCGGGTTCCAACAAATCCCCTCCCCGCCCTCCCCAAACACTTTTTTACACCCTTTCACCCCCTCGGGCGCCTTTTCCCGCCTCCCCCGCTCCTCTCCCCCTCACTTCCGGTTTCCGCCTCCCACTTCCGGGTTTACGACTCCCACTTCCGGGTTCCAACAAATCCCCTCCCCGCCCTCCCCAAACACTTTTTTACACCGTTTCACACCCTCGCACGCCTTTTCCCGCCTCCCCCGCTCCTCTCCCCCTCACTTCCGGTTTCCGCCTCCCACTTCCGGGTTTCCGCCTCCCACGTCCGGGTTCCAACAAATCCCCTCCCCGCCCTCCCCAAACACTTTTTTACACCGTTTCCCCACCTCGGACGCCTTTTCCCGCCTCCCCCGCTCCTCTCCCCCTCACTTCCGGTTTCCGCCTCCCACTTCCGGGTTTCCGCCTCCCACTTCCGGGTTCCAACAAATCCCCTCCCCGCCCTCCCCAAACACTTTTTTACACCCTTTCACCCCCTCGCACGCCTTTTCCCGCCTCCCCCGCTCCTCTCCCCCTCACTTCCGGTTTCCGCCTCCCACTTCCGGGTTTCCGCCTCCCACTTCCGGGTTCCAACAAATCCCCTCCCCGCCCTCCCCAAACACTTTTTTACACCCTTTCACCCCCTCGCACGCCTTTTCCCGCCTCCCCCGCTCCTCTCCCCCTCACTTCCGGTTTCCGCCTCCCACTTCCGGGTTTACGACTCCCACTTCCGGGTTCCAACAAATCCCCTCCCCGCCCTCCCCAAACACTTTTTTACACCGTTTCACACCCTCGCACGCCTTTTCCCGCCTCCCCCGCTCCTCTCCCCCTCACTTCCGGTTTCCGCCTCCCACTTCCGGGTTTCCGACTCCCACTTCCGGGTTCCAACAAATCCCCTCCCCGCCCTCCCCAAACACTTTTTTACACCCTTTCACCCCCTCGCACGCCTTTTCCCGCCTCCCCCGCTCCTCTCCCCCTCACTTCCGGTTTCCGCCTCCCACTTCCGGGTTTCCACCTCCCACTTCCGGGTTCCAACAAATCCCCTCCCCGCCCTCCCCAAACACTTTTTTACACCCTTTCACCCCCTCGGGCGCCTTTTCCCGCCTCCCCCGCTCCTCTCCCCCTCACTTCCGGTTTCCGCCTCCCACTTCCGGGTTTCCGCCTACCACTTCCGGGTTCCAACAAATCCCCTCCCCGCCCTCCCCAAACACTTTTTTACACCCTTTCACCCCCTCGGGCGCCTTTTCCCGCCTCCCCCGCTCCTCTCCCCCTCACTTCCGGTTTCCGCCTCCCACTTCCGGGTTTCCGACTCCCACTTCCGGGTTCCAACAAATCCCCTCCCCGCCCTCCCCAAACACTTTTTTACACCCTTTCACCCCCTCGGGCGCCTTTTCCCGCCTCCCCCGCTCCTCTCCCCCTCACTTCCGGTTTCCGCCTCCCACTTCCGGGTTTCCGCCTCCCACTTCCAGGTTCCAACAAATCCCCTCCCCGCCCTCCCCAAACACTTTTTTACACCCTTTCACCCCCTCGCACGCCTTTTCCCGCCTCCCCCGCTCCTCTCCCCCTCACTTCCGGTTTCCGCCTCCCACTTCCGGGTTTCCGACTCCCACTTCCGGGTTCCAACAAATCCCCTCCCCGCCCTCCCCATACACTTTTTTACACCCTTTCACCCCCTCGCACGCCTTTTCCCGCCTCCCCCGCTCCTCTCCCCCTCACTTCCGGTTTCCGCCTCCCACTTCCGGGTTTCCGACTCCCACTTCCGGGTTCCAACAAATCCCCTCCCCGCCCTCCCCAAACACTTTTTTACACCCTTTCACCCCCTCGCACGCCTTTTCCCGCCTCCCCCGCTCCTCTCCCCCTCACTTCCGGTTTCCGCCTCACACTTCCGGGTTTCCGCCTCCCACTTCCGGGTTCCAACAAATCCCCTCCCCGCCCTCCCCAAACACTTTTTTACACCCTTTCACCCCCTCGGGCGCCTTTTCCCGCCTCCCCCGCTCCTCTCCCCCTCACTTCCGGTTTCCGCCTCCCACTTCCGGGTTTACGACTCCCACTTCCGGGTTCCAACAAATCCCCTCCCCGCCCTCCCCAAACACTTTTTTACACCGTTTCACACCCTCGCACGCCTTTTCCCGCCTCCCCCGCTCCTCTCCCCCTCACTTCCGGTTTCCGCCTCCCACTTCCGGGTTTCCGCCTCCCACGTCCGGGTTCCAACAAATCCCCTCCCCGCCCTCCCCAAACACTTTTTTACACCGTTTCCCCACCTCGGACGCCTTTTCCCGCCTCCCCCGCTCCTCTCCCCCTCACTTCCGGTTTCCGCCTCCCACTTCCGGGTTTCCGCCTCCCACTTCCGGGTTCCAACAAATCCCCTCCCCGCCCTCCCCAAACACTTTTTTACACCCTTTCACCCCCTCGCACGCCTTTTCCCGCCTCCCCCGCTCCTCTCCCCCTCACTTCCGGTTTCCGCCTCCCACTTCCGGGTTTCCGCCTCCCACTTCCGGGTTCCAACAAATCCCCTCCCCGCCCTCCCCAAACACTTTTTTACACCCTTTCACCCCCTCGCACGCCTTTTCCCGCCTCCCCCGCTCCTCTCCCCCTCACTTCCGGTTTCCGCCTCCCACTTCCGGGTTTACGACTCCCACTTCCGGGTTCCAACAAATCCCCTCCCCGCCCTCCCCAAACACTTTTTTACACCGTTTCACACCCTCGCACGCCTTTTCCCGCCTCCCCCGCTCCTCTCCCCCTCACTTCCGGTTTCCGCCTCCCACTTCCGGGTTTCCGCCTCCCACGTCCGGGTTCCAACAAATCCCCTCCCCGCCCTCCCCAAACACTTTTTTACACCCTTTCACCCCCTCGCACGCCTTTTCCCGCCTCCCCCGCTCCTCTCCCCCTCACTTCCGGTTTCCGCCTCCCACTTCCGGGTTTCCGCCTCCCACTTCCGGGTTCCAACAAATCCCCTCCCCGCCCTCCCCAAACACTTTTTTACACCCTTTCACCCCCTCGCACGCCTTTTCCCGCCTCCCCCGCTCCTCTCCCCCTCACTTCCGGTTTCCGCCTCCCACTTCCGGGTTTCCGCCTCCCACTTCCGGGTTCCAACAAATCCCCTCCCCGCCCTCCCCAAACACTTTTTTACACCCTTTCACCCCCTCGCACGCCTTTTCCCGCCTCCCCCGCTCCTCTCCCCCTCACTTCCGGTTTCCGCCTCCCACTTCCGGGTTTCCGACTCCCACTTCCGGGTTCCAACAAATCCCCTCCCCGCCCTCCCCAAACACTTTTTTACACCCTTTCACACCCTCGCACGCCTTTTCCCGCCTCCCCCGCTCCTCTCCCCCTCACTTCCGGTTTCCGCCTCCCACTTCCGGGTTTCCGACTCCCACTTCCGGGTTCCAACAAATCCCCTCCCCGCCCTCCCCATACACTTTTTTACACCCTTTCACCCCCTCGGGCGCCTTTTCCCGCCTCCCCCGCTCCTCTCCCCCTCACTTCCGGTTTCCGCCTCCCACTTCCGGGTTTCCGACTCCCACTTCCGGGTTCCAACAAATCCCCTCCCCGCCCTCCCCAAACACTTTTTTACACCCTTTCACCCCCTCGGGCGCCTTTTCCCGCCTCCCCCGCTCCTCTCCCCCTCACTTCCGGTTTCCGCCTCCCACTTCCGGGTTTCCGACTCCCACTTCCGGGTTCCAACAAATCCCCTCCCCGCCCTCCCCAAACACTTTTTTACACCCTTTCACCCCCTCGGGCGCCTTTTCCCGCCTCCCCCGCTCCTCTCCCCCTCACTTCCGGTTTCCGCCTCCCACTTCCGGGTTTCCGACTCCCACTTCCGGGTTCCAACAAATCCCCTCCCCGCCCTCCCCAAACACTTTTTTACACCCTTTCACCCCCTCGCACGCCTTTTCCCGCCTCCCCCGCTCCTCTCCCCCTCACTTCCGGTTTCCGCCTCCCACTTCCGGGTTTCCGACTCCCACTTCCGGGTTCCAACAAATCCCCTCCCCGCCCTCCCCAAACACTTTTTTACACCCTTTCACCCCCTCGCACGCCTTTTCCCGCCTCCCCCGCTCCTCTCCCCCTCACTTCCGGTTTCCGCCTCCCACTTCCGGGTTTCCGCCTCCCACTTCCGGGTTCCAACAAATCCCCTCCCCGCCCTCCCCAAACACTTTTTTACACCCTTTCACCCCCTCGGGCGCCTTTTCCCGCCTCCCCCGCTCCTCTCCCCCTCACTTCCGGTTTCCGCCTCCCACTTCCGGGTTTCCGACTCCCACTTCCGGGTTCCAACAAATCCCCTCCCCGCCCTCCCCAAACACTTTTTTACACCCTTTCACCCCCTCGCACGCCTTTTCCCGCCTCCCCCGCTCCTCTCCCCCTCACTTCCGGTTTCCGCCTCCCACTTCCGGGTTTCCGCCTCCCACTTCCGGGTTCCAACAAATCCCCTCCCCGCCCTCCCCAAACACTTTTTTACACCCTTTCACCCCCTCGGGCGCCTTTTCCCGCCTCCCCCGCTCCTCTCCCCCTCACTTCCGGTTTCCGCCTCCCACTTCCGGGTTTCCGACTCCCACTTCCGGGTTCCAACAAATCCCCTCCCCGCCCTCCCCAAACACTTTTTTACACCCTTTCACCCCCTCGGACGCCTTTTCCCGCCTCCCCCGCTCCTCTCCCCCTCACTTCCGGTTTCCGCCTCCCACTTCCGGGTTTCCGACTCCCACTTCCGGGTTCCAACAAATCCCCTCCCCGCCCTCCCCAAACACTTTTTTACACCCTTTCACCCCCTCGCGCGCCTTTTCCCGCCTCCCCCGCTCCTCTCCCCCTCACTTCCGGTTTCCGCCTCCCACTTCCGGGTTTCCGACTCCCACTTCCGGGTTCCAACAAATCCCCTCCCCGCCCTCCCCAAACACTTTTTTACACCCTTTCACCCCCTCGCGCGCCTTTTCCCGCCTCCCCCGCTCCTCTCCCCCTCACTTCCGGTTTCCGCCTCCCACTTCCGGGTTTCCACCTCCCACTTCCGGGTTCCAACAAATCCCCTCCCCGCCCTCCCCAAACACTTTTTTACACCCTTTCACCCCCTCGCGCGCCTTTTCCCGCCTCCCCCGCTCCTCTCCCCCTCACTTCCGGTTTCCGCCTCCCACTTCCGGGTTTCCGACTCCCACTTCCGGGTTCCAACAAATCCCCTCCCCGCCCTCCCCAAACACTTTTTTACACCCTTTCACCCCCTCGCACGCCTTTCCCCGCCTCCCCCGCACCTCTCCCCCTCACTTCCGGTTTCCGCCTCCCACTTCCGGGTTTCCGACTCCCACTTCCGGGTTCCAACAAATCCCCTCCCCGCCCTCCCCAAACACTTTTTTACACCCTTTCACCCCCTCACACGCCTTTTCCCGCCTCCCCCGCTCCTCTCCCCCTCACTTCCGGTTTCCGCCTCCCACTTCCGGGTTTACGACTCCCACTTCCGGGTTCCAACAAATCCCCTCCCCCGCCCTCCCCAAACACTTTTTTACACCCTTTCACCCCCTCGGACGCCTTTTCCCGCCTCCCCCGCTCCTCTCCCCCTCACTTCCGGTTTCCGCCTCCCACTTCCGGGTTTCCGACTCCCACTTCCGGGTTCCAACAAATCCCCTCCCCGCCCTCCCCAAACACTTTTTTACACCGTTTCACCCCCTCGCACGCCTTTTCCCGCCTCCCCCGCTCCTCTCCCCCTCACTTCCGGTTTCCGCCTCCCACTTCCGGGTTTCCGCCTCCCACGTCCGGGTTCCAACAAATCCCCTCCCCGCCCTCCCCAAACACTTTTTTACACCCTTTCACCCCCTCGGGCGCCTTTTCCCGCCTCCCCCGCTCCTCTCCCCCTCACTTCCGGTTTCCGCCTCCCACTTCCGGGTTTCCGCCTCCCACTTCCGGGTTCCAACAAATCCCCTCCCCGCCCTCCCCAAACACTTTTTTACACCCTTTCACCCCTCGCACGCCTTTTCCCGCCTCCCCCGCTCCTCTCCCCCTCACTTCCGGTTTCCGCCTCCCACTTCCGGGTTTCCGACTCCCACTTCCGGGTTCCAACAAATCCCCTCCCCGCCCTCCCCAAACACTTTTTTACACCCTTTCACCCCCTCACACGCCTTTTCCCGCCTCCCCCGCTCCTCTCCCCCTCACTTCCGGTTTCCGCCTCCCACTTCCGGGTTTCCGCCTACCACTTCCGGGTTCCAACAAATCCCCTCCCCGCCCTCCCCAAACACTTTTTTACACCCTTTCACCCCCTCGGGCGCCTTTTCCCGCCTCCCCCGCTCCTCTCCCCCTCACTTCCGGTTTCCGCCTCCCACTTCCGGGTTTCCGACTCCCACTTCCGGGTTCCAACAAATCCCCTCCCCGCCCTCCCCAAACACTTTTTGACACCCTTTCACCCCCTCGCACGCCTTTTCCCGCCTCCCCCGCTCCTCTCCCCCTCACTTCCGGTTTCCGCCTCCCACTTCCGGGTTTCCGCCTCCCACTTCCGGGTTCCAACAAATCCCCTCCCCGCCCTCCCCAAACACTTTTTTACACCCTTTCACCCCCTCGCGCGCCTTTTCCCGCCTCCCCCGCTCCTCTCCCCCTCACTTCCGGTTTCCGCCTCCCACTTCCGGGTTTCCGCCTCCCACTTCCGGGTTCCAACAAATCCCCTCCCCGCCCTCCCCAAACACTTTTTTACACCCTTTCACCCCCTCACACGCCTTTTCCCGCCTCCCCCGCTCCTCTCCCCCTCACTTCCGGTTTCCGCCTCCCACTTCCGGGTTTCCGACTCCCACTTCCGGGTTCCAACAAATCCCCTCCCCGCCCTCCCCAAACACTTTTTTACACCCTTTCACACCCTCGGGCGCCTTTTCCCGCCTCCCCCGCTCCTCTCCCCCTCACTTCCGGTTTCCGCCTCCCACTTCCGGGTTTCCGACTCCCACTTCCGGGTTCCAACAAATCCCCTCCCCGCCCTCCCCAAACACTTTTTTACACCCTTTCACCCCCTCGGGCGCCTTTTCCCGCCTCCCCCGCTCCTCTCCCCCTCACTTCCGGTTTCCGCCTCCCACTTCCGGGTTTCCGACTCCCACTTCCGGGTTCCAACAAATCCCCTCCCCGCCCTCCCCAAACACTTTTTTACACCGTTTCACCCCCTCGCGCGCCTTTTCCCGCCTCCCCCGCTCCTCTCCCCCTCACTTCCGGTTTCCGCCTCCCACTTCCGGGTTTCCGACTCCCACTTCCGGGTTCCAACAAATCCCCTCCCCGCCCTCCCCAAACACTTTTTTACACCCTTTCACCCCCTCGGGCGCCTTTTCCCGCCTCCCCCGCTCCTCTCCCCCTCACTTCCGGTTTCCGCCTCCCACTTCCGGGTTTCCGACTCCCACTTCCGGGTTCCAACAAATCCCCTCCCCGCCCTCCCCAAACACTTTTTTACACCGTTTCACCCCCTCGGGCGCCTTTTCCCGCCTCCCCCGCTCCTCTCCCCCTCACTTCCGGTTTCCGCCTCCCACTTCCGGGTTTCCGCCTCCCACTTCCGGGTTCCAACAAATCCCCTCCCCGCCCTCCCCAAACACTTTTTTACACCCTTTCACCCCCTCGCGCGCCTTTTCCCGCCTCCCCCGCTCCTCTCCCCCTCACTTCCGGTTTCCGCCTCCCACTTCCGGGTTTCCGCCTCCCACGTCCGGGTTCCAACAAATCCCCTCCCCGCCCTCCCCAAACACTTTTTTACACCCTTTCACCCCCTCGGGCGCCTTTTCCCGCCTCCCCCGCTCCTCTCCCCCTCACTTCCGGTTTCCGCCTCCCACTTCCGGGTTTCCGCCTCCCACTTCCGGGTTCCAACAAATCCCCTCCCCCGCCCTCCCCAAACACTTTTTTACACCCTTTCACCCCCTCGGGCGCCTTTTCCCGCCTCCCCCGCTCCTCTCCCCCTCACTTCCGGTTTCCGCCTCCCACTTCCGGGTTTACGACTCCCACTTCCGGGTTCCAACAAATCCCCTCCCCGCCCTCCCCAAACACTTTTTTACACCCTTTCACCCCCTCGGGCGCCTTTTCCCGCCTCCCCCGCTCCTCTCCCCCTCACTTCCGGTTTCCGCCTCCCACTTCCGGGTTTCCGCCTCCCACTTCCGGGTTCCAACAAATCCCCTCCCCGCCCTCCCCAAACACTTTTTTACACCCTTTCACCCCCTCGGGCGCCTTTTCCCGCCTCCCCCGCTCCTCTCCCCCTCACTTCCGGTTTCCGCCTCCCACTTCCGGGTTTCCGCCTCCCACTTCCGGGTTCCAACAAATCCCCTCCCCGCCCTCCCCAAACACTTTTTTACACCGTTTCACCCCCTCGGGCGCCTTTTCCCGCCTCCCCCGCTCCTCTCCCCCTCACTTCCGGTTTCCGCCTCCCACTTCCGGGTTTCCGACTCCCACTTCCGGGTTCCAACAAATCCCCTCCCCGCCCTCCCCAAACACTTTTTGACACCGTTTCACCCCCTCGGGCGCCTTTTCCCGCCTCCCCCGCTCCTCTCCCCCTCACTTCCGGTTTCCGCCTCCCACTTCCGGGTTTCCGCCTCCCACTTCCGGGTTCCAACAAATCCCCTCCCCGCCCTCCCCAAACACTTTTTTACACCCTTTCACCCCCTCGCGCGCCTTTTCCCGCCTCCCCCGCTCCTCTCCCCCTCACTTCCGGTTTCCGCCTCCCACTTCCGGGTTTACGACTCCCACTTCCGGGTTCCAACAAATCCCCTCCCCGCCCTCCCCAAACACTTTTTTACACCCTTTCACCCCCTCGCACGCCTTTTCCCGCCTCCCCCGCTCCTCTCCCCCTCACTTCCGGTTTCCGCCTCCCACTTCCGGGTTTCCACCTCCCACTTCCGGGTTCCAACAAATCCCCTCCCCGCCCTCCCCAAACACTTTTTTACACCCTTTCACCCCCTCGGGCGCCTTTTCCCGCCTCCCCCGCTCCTCTCCCCCTCACTTCCGGTTTCCGCCTCCCACTTCCGGGTTTCCGCCTCCCACTTCCGGGTTCCAACAAATCCCCTCCCCGCCCTCCCCAAACACTTTTTTACACCCTTTCACCCCCTCGCACGCCTTTTCCCGCCTCCCCCGCTCCTCTCCCCCTCACTTCCGGTTTCCGCCTCCCACTTCCGGGTTTCCGACTCCCACTTCCGGGTTCCAACAAATCCCCTCCCCGCCCTCCCCAAACACTTTTTTACACCCTTTCACCCCCTCGCACGCCTTTTCCCGCCTCCCCCGCTCCTCTCCCCCTCACTTCCGGTTTCCGCCTCCCACTTCCGGGTTTCCGCCTCCCACTTCCGGGTTCCAACAAATCCCCTCCCCGCCCTCCCCAAACACTTTTTTACACCCTTTCACCCCCTCGCGCGCCTTTTCCCGCCTCCCCCGCTCCTCTCCCCCTCACTTCCGGTTTCCGCCTCCCACTTCCGGGTTTCCGCCTCCCACTTCCGGGTTCCAACAAATCCCCTCCCCGCCCTCCCCAAACACTTTTTTACACCCTTTCACCCCCTCACACGCCTTTTCCCGCCTCCCCCGCTCCTCTCCCCCTCACTTCCGGTTTCCGCCTCCCACTTCCGGGTTTCCGACTCCCACTTCCGGGTTCCAACAAATCCCCTCCCCGCCCTCCCCAAACACTTTTTTACACCCTTTCACACCCTCGGGCGCCTTTTCCCGCCTCCCCCGCTCCTCTCCCCCTCACTTCCGGTTTCCGCCTCCCACTTCCGGGTTTCCGACTCCCACTTCCGGGTTCCAACAAATCCCCTCCCCGCCCTCCCCAAACACTTTTTTACACCCTTTCACCCCCTCGGGCGCCTTTTCCCGCCTCCCCCGCTCCTCTCCCCCTCACTTCCGGTTTCCGCCTCCCACTTCCGGGTTTCCGCCTCCCACTTCCGGGTTCCAACAAATCCCCTCCCCGCCCTCCCCAAACACTTTTTTACACCGTTTCACCCCCTCGCGCGCCTTTTCCCGCCTCCCCCGCTCCTCTCCCCCTCACTTCCGGTTTCCGCCTCCCACTTCCGGGTTTCCGACTCCCACTTCCGGGTTCCAACAAATCCCCTCCCCGCCCTCCCCAAACACTTTTTTACACCCTTTCACCCCCTCGGGCGCCTTTTCCCGCCTCCCCCGCTCCTCTCCCCCTCACTTCCGGTTTCCGCCTCCCACTTCCGGGTTTCCGACTCCCACTTCCGGGTTCCAACAAATCCCCTCCCCGCCCTCCCCAAACACTTTTTTACACCGTTTCACCCCCTCGCGCGCCTTTTCCCGCCTCCCCCGCTCCTCTCCCCCTCACTTCCGGTTTCCGCCTCCCACTTCCGGGTTTCCGCCTCCCACGTCCGGGTTCCAACAAATCCCCTCCCCGCCCTCCCCAAACACTTTTTTACACCCTTTCACCCCCTCGGGCGCCTTTTCCCGCCTCCCCCGCTCCTCTCCCCCTCACTTCCGGTTTCCGCCTCCCACTTCCGGGTTTCCGCCTCCCACTTCCGGGTTCCAACAAATCCCCTCCCCCGCCCTCCCCAAACACTTTTTTACACCCTTTCACCCCCTCGGGCGCCTTTTCCCGCCTCCCCCGCTCCTCTCCCCCTCACTTCCGGTTTCCGCCTCCCACTTCCGGGTTTACGACTCCCACTTCCGGGTTCCAACAAATCCCCTCCCCGCCCTCCCCAAACACTTTTTTACACCCTTTCACCCCCTCGGGCGCCTTTTCCCGCCTCCCCCGCTCCTCTCCCCCTCACTTCCGGTTTCCGCCTCCCACTTCCGGGTTTCCGCCTCCCACTTCCGGGTTCCAACAAATCCCCTCCCCGCCCTCCCCAAACACTTTTTTACACCCTTTCACCCCCTCGGGCGCCTTTTCCCGCCTCCCCCGCTCCTCTCCCCCTCACTTCCGGTTTCCGCCTCCCACTTCCGGGTTTCCGCCTCCCACTTCCGGGTTCCAACAAATCCCCTCCCCGCCCTCCCCAAACACTTTTTTACACCGTTTCACCCCCTCGGGCGCCTTTTCCCGCCTCCCCCGCTCCTCTCCCCCTCACTTCCGGTTTCCGCCTCCCACTTCCGGGTTTCCGACTCCCACTTCCGGGTTCCAACAAATCCCCTCCCCGCCCTCCCCAAACACTTTTTGACACCGTTTCACCCCCTCGGGCGCCTTTTCCCGCCTCCCCCGCTCCTCTCCCCCTCACTTCCGGTTTCCGCCTCCCACTTCCGGGTTTCCGCCTCCCACTTCCGGGTTCCAACAAATCCCCTCCCCGCCCTCCCCAAACACTTTTTTACACCCTTTCACCCCCTCGCGCGCCTTTTCCCGCCTCCCCCGCTCCTCTCCCCCTCACTTCCGGTTTCCGCCTCCCACTTCCGGGTTTACGACTCCCACTTCCGGGTTCCAACAAATCCCCTCCCCGCCCTCCCCAAACACTTTTTTACACCCTTTCACCCCCTCGCACGCCTTTTCCCGCCTCCCCCGCTCCTCTCCCCCTCACTTCCGGTTTCCGCCTCCCACTTCCGGGTTTCCACCTCCCACTTCCGGGTTCCAACAAATCCCCTCCCCGCCCTCCCCAAACACTTTTTTACACCCTTTCACCCCCTCGGGCGCCTTTTCCCGCCTCCCCCGCTCCTCTCCCCCTCACTTCCGGTTTCCGCCTCCCACTTCCGGGTTTCCGCCTCCCACTTCCGGGTTCCAACAAATCCCCTCCCCGCCCTCCCCAAACACTTTTTTACACCCTTTCACCCCCTCGCACGCCTTTTCCCGCCTCCCCCGCTCCTCTCCCCCTCACTTCCGGTTTCCGCCTCCCACTTCCGGGTTTCCGACTCCCACTTCCGGGTTCCAACAAATCCCCTCCCCGCCCTCCCCAAACACTTTTTTACACCCTTTCACCCCCTCGCACGCCTTTTCCCGCCTCCCCCGCTCCTCTCCCCCTCACTTCCGGTTTCCGCCTCCCACTTCCGGGTTTCCGCCTCCCACTTCCGGGTTCCAACAAATCCCCTCCCCGCCCTCCCCAAACACTTTTTTACACCCTTTCACCCCCTCGCGCGCCTTTTCCCGCCTCCCCCGCTCCTCTCCCCCTCACTTCCGGTTTCCGCCTCCCACTTCCGGGTTTCCGCCTCCCACTTCCGGGTTCCAACAAATCCCCTCCCCGCCCTCCCCAAACACTTTTTTACACCCTTTCACCCCCTCACACGCCTTTTCCCGCCTCCCCCGCTCCTCTCCCCCTCACTTCCGGTTTCCGCCTCCCACTTCCGGGTTTCCGACTCCCACTTCCGGGTTCCAACAAATCCCCTCCCCGCCCTCCCCAAACACTTTTTTACACCCTTTCACACCCTCGGGCGCCTTTTCCCGCCTCCCCCGCTCCTCTCCCCCTCACTTCCGGTTTCCGCCTCCCACTTCCGGGTTTCCGCCTCCCACTTCCGGGTTCCAACAAATCCCCTCCCCGCCCTCCCCAAACACTTTTTTAC
The DNA here is from genome assembly GCF_040807025.1 of Struthio camelus. Lineage (NCBI taxonomy): Eukaryota > Metazoa > Chordata > Aves > Struthioniformes > Struthionidae > Struthio > Struthio camelus. The sequence continues at coordinate 68,497 of NW_027182598.1, forward strand.
ACCCTTTCACCCCCTCGCGCGCCTTTTCCCGCCTCCCCCGCTCCTCTCCCCCTCACTTCCGGTTTCCGCCTCCCACTTCCGGGTTTCCGCCTCCCACTTCCGGGTTCCAACAAATCCCCTCCCCGCCCTCCCCAAACACTTTTTTACACCCTTTCACCCCCTCGGGCGCCTTTTCCCGCCTCCCCCGCTCCTCTCCCCCTCACTTCCGGTTTCCGCCTCCCACTTCCGGGTTTCCGCCTCCCACTTCCGGGTTCCAACAAATCCCCTCCCCCGCCCTCCCCAAACACTTTTTTACACCCTTTCACCCCCTCGGGCGCCTTTTCCCGCCTCCCCCGCTCCTCTCCCCCTCACTTCCGGTTTCCGCCTCCCACTTCCGGGTTTACGACTCCCACTTCCGGGTTCCAACAAATCCCCTCCCCGCCCTCCCCAAACACTTTTTTACACCCTTTCACCCCCTCGGGCGCCTTTTCCCGCCTCCCCCGCTCCTCTCCCCCTCACTTCCGGTTTCCGCCTCCCACTTCCGGGTTTCCGCCTCCCACTTCCGGGTTCCAACAAATCCCCTCCCCGCCCTCCCCAAACACTTTTTTACACCCTTTCACCCCCTCGGGCGCCTTTTCCCGCCTCCCCCGCTCCTCTCCCCCTCACTTCCGGTTTCCGCCTCCCACTTCCGGGTTTCCGCCTCCCACTTCCGGGTTCCAACAAATCCCCTCCCCGCCCTCCCCAAACACTTTTTTACACCGTTTCACCCCCTCGGGCGCCTTTTCCCGCCTCCCCCGCTCCTCTCCCCCTCACTTCCGGTTTCCGCCTCCCACTTCCGGGTTTCCGACTCCCACTTCCGGGTTCCAACAAATCCCCTCCCCGCCCTCCCCAAACACTTTTTGACACCGTTTCACCCCCTCGGGCGCCTTTTCCCGCCTCCCCCGCTCCTCTCCCCCTCACTTCCGGTTTCCGCCTCCCACTTCCGGGTTTCCGCCTCCCACTTCCGGGTTCCAACAAATCCCCTCCCCGCCCTCCCCAAACACTTTTTTACACCCTTTCACCCCCTCGCGCGCCTTTTCCCGCCTCCCCCGCTCCTCTCCCCCTCACTTCCGGTTTCCGCCTCCCACTTCCGGGTTTACGACTCCCACTTCCGGGTTCCAACAAATCCCCTCCCCGCCCTCCCCAAACACTTTTTTACACCCTTTCACCCCCTCGCACGCCTTTTCCCGCCTCCCCCGCTCCTCTCCCCCTCACTTCCGGTTTCCGCCTCCCACTTCCGGGTTTCCACCTCCCACTTCCGGGTTCCAACAAATCCCCTCCCCGCCCTCCCCAAACACTTTTTTACACCCTTTCACCCCCTCGGGCGCCTTTTCCCGCCTCCCCCGCTCCTCTCCCCCTCACTTCCGGTTTCCGCCTCCCACTTCCGGGTTTCCGCCTCCCACTTCCGGGTTCCAACAAATCCCCTCCCCGCCCTCCCCAAACACTTTTTTACACCCTTTCACCCCCTCGCACGCCTTTTCCCGCCTCCCCCGCTCCTCTCCCCCTCACTTCCGGTTTCCGCCTCCCACTTCCGGGTTTCCGACTCCCACTTCCGGGTTCCAACAAATCCCCTCCCCGCCCTCCCCAAACACTTTTTTACACCCTTTCACCCCCTCGCACGCCTTTTCCCGCCTCCCCCGCTCCTCTCCCCCTCACTTCCGGTTTCCGCCTCCCACTTCCGGGTTTCCGCCTCCCACTTCCGGGTTCCAACAAATCCCCTCCCCGCCCTCCCCAAACACTTTTTTACACCCTTTCACCCCCTCGGGCGCCTTTTCCCGCCTCCCCCGCTCCTCTCCCCCTCACTTCCGGTTTCCGCCTCCCACTTCCGGGTTTCCGCCTCCCACTTCCGGGTTCCAACAAATCCCCTCCCCGCCCTCCCCAAACACTTTTTTACACCCTTTCACCCCCTCACACGCCTTTTCCCGCCTCCCCCGCTCCTCTCCCCCTCACTTCCGGTTTCCGCCTCCCACTTCCGGGTTTCCGACTCCCACTTCCGGGTTCCAACAAATCCCCTCCCCGCCCTCCCCAAACACTTTTTTACACCCTTTCACACCCTCGGGCGCCTTTTCCCGCCTCCCCCGCTCCTCTCCCCCTCACTTCCGGTTTCCGCCTCCCACTTCCGGGTTTCCGACTCCCACTTCCGGGTTCCAACAAATCCCCTCCCCGCCCTCCCCAAACACTTTTTTACACCCTTTCACCCCCTCGGGCGCCTTTTCCCGCCTCCCCCGCTCCTCTCCCCCTCACTTCCGGTTTCCGCCTCCCACTTCCGGGTTTCCGCCTCCCACTTCCGGGTTCCAACAAATCCCCTCCCCGCCCTCCCCAAACACTTTTTTACACCGTTTCACCCCCTCGCGCGCCTTTTCCCGCCTCCCCCGCTCCTCTCCCCCTCACTTCCGGTTTCCGCCTCCCACTTCCGGGTTTCCGACTCCCACTTCCGGGTTCCAACAAATCCCCTCCCCGCCCTCCCCAAACACTTTTTTACACCCTTTCACCCCCTCGGGCGCCTTTTCCCGCCTCCCCCGCTCCTCTCCCCCTCACTTCCGGTTTCCGCCTCCCACTTCCGGGTTTCCGACTCCCACTTCCGGGTTCCAACAAATCCCCTCCCCGCCCTCCCCAAACACTTTTTTACACCGTTTCACCCCCTCGGGCGCCTTTTCCCGCCTCCCCCGCTCCTCTCCCCCTCACTTCCGGTTTCCGCCTCCCACTTCCGGGTTTCCGCCTCCCACTTCCGGGTTCCAACAAATCCCCTCCCCGCCCTCCCCAAACACTTTTTTACACCCTTTCACCCCCTCGCGCGCCTTTTCCCGCCTCCCCCGCTCCTCTCCCCCTCACTTCCGGTTTCCGCCTCCCACTTCCGGGTTTCCGCCTCCCACGTCCGGGTTCCAACAAATCCCCTCCCCGCCCTCCCCAAACACTTTTTTACACCCTTTCACCCCCTCGGGCGCCTTTTCCCGCCTCCCCCGCTCCTCTCCCCCTCACTTCCGGTTTCCGCCTCCCACTTCCGGGTTTCCGCCTCCCACTTCCGGGTTCCAACAAATCCCCTCCCCCGCCCTCCCCATACACTTTTTTACACCCTTTCACCCCCTCGGGCGCCTTTTCCCGCCTCCCCCGCTCCTCTCCCCCTCACTTCCGGTTTCCGCCTCCCACTTCCGGGTTTACGACTCCCACTTCCGGGTTCCAACAAATCCCCTCCCCGCCCTCCCCAAACACTTTTTTACACCCTTTCACACCCTCGGGCGCCTTTTCCCGCCTCCCCCGCTCCTCTCCCCCTCACTTCCGGTTTCCGCCTCCCACTTCCGGGTTTCCGCCTCCCACTTCCGGGTTCCAACAAATCCCCTCCCCGCCCTCCCCAAACACTTTTTTACACCGTTTCACCCCCTCGGGCGCCTTTTCCCGCCTCCCCCGCTCCTCTCCCCCTCACTTCCGGTTTCCGCCTCCCACTTCCGGGTTTCCGCCTCCCACGTCCGGGTTCCAACAAATCCCCTCCCCGCCCTCCCCAAACACTTTTTTACACCGTTTCACCCCCTCGGGCGCCTTTTCCCGCCTCCCCCGCTCCTCTCCCCCTCACTTCCGGTTTCCGCCTCCCACTTCCGGGTTTCCGACTCCCACTTCCGGGTTCCAACAAATCCCCTCCCCGCCCTCCCCAAACACTTTTTGACACCGTTTCACCCCCTCGGGCGCCTTTTCCCGCCTCCCCCGCTCCTCTCCCCCTCACTTCCGGTTTCCGCCTCCCACTTCCGGGTTTCCGCCTCCCACTTCCGGGTTCCAACAAATCCCCTCCCCGCCCTCCCCAAACACTTTTTTACACCCTTTCACCCCCTCGCGCGCCTTTTCCCGCCTCCCCCGCTCCTCTCCCCCTCACTTCCGGTTTCCGCCTCCCACTTCCGGGTTTACGACTCCCACTTCCGGGTTCCAACAAATCCCCTCCCCGCCCTCCCCAAACACTTTTTTACACCCTTTCACCCCCTCGGGCGCCTTTTCCCGCCTCCCCCGCTCCTCTCCCCCTCACTTCCGGTTTCCGCCTCCCACTTCCGGGTTTCCACCTCCCACTTCCGGGTTCCAACAAATCCCCTCCCCGCCCTCCCCAAACACTTTTTTACACCCTTTCACCCCCTCGGGCGCCTTTTCCCGCCTCCCCCGCTCCTCTCCCCCTCACTTCCGGTTTCCGCCTCCCACTTCCGGGTTTCCGCCTCCCACTTCCGGGTTCCAACAAATCCCCTCCCCGCCCTCCCCAAACACTTTTTTACACCCTTTCACCCCCTCGCACGCCTTTTCCCGCCTCCCCCGCTCCTCTCCCCCTCACTTCCGGTTTCCGCCTCCCACTTCCGGGTTTCCGCCTCCCACTTCCGGGTTCCAACAAATCCCCTCCCCGCCCTCCCCAAACACTTTTTTACACCCTTTCACCCCCTCGCACGCCTTTTCCCGCCTCCCCCGCTCCTCTCCCCCTCACTTCCGGTTTCCGCCTCCCACTTCCGGGTTTCCGACTCCCACTTCCGGGTTCCAACAAATCCCCTCCCCGCCCTCCCCAAACACTTTTTTACACCCTTTCACCCCCTCGCACGCCTTTTCCCGCCTCCCCCGCTCCTCTCCCCCTCACTTCCGGTTTCCGCCTCCCACTTCCGGGTTTCCGCCTCCCACTTCCGGGTTCCAACAAATCCCCTCCCCGCCCTCCCCAAACACTTTTTTACACCCTTTCACCCCCTCGGGCGCCTTTTCCCGCCTCCCCCGCTCCTCTCCCCCTCACTTCCGGTTTCCGCCTCCCACTTCCGGGTTTCCGACTCCCACTTCCGGGTTCCAACAAATCCCCTCCCCGCCCTCCCCAAACACTTTTTTACACCCTTTCACCCCCTCGGGCGCCTTTTCCCGCCTCCCCCGCTCCTCTCCCCCTCACTTCCGGTTTCCGCCTCCCACTTCCGGGTTTCCACCTCCCACTTCCGGGTTCCAACAAATCCCCTCCCCGCCCTCCCCAAACACTTTTTTACACCCTTTCACCCCCTCGGGCGCCTTTTCCCGCCTCCCCCGCTCCTCTCCCCCTCACTTCCGGTTTCCGCCTCCCACTTCCGGGTTTCCGCCTCCCACTTCCGGGTTCCAACAAATCCCCTCCCCGCCCTCCCCAAACACTTTTTTACACCCTTTCACCCCCTCGCACGCCTTTTCCCGCCTCCCCCGCTCCTCTCCCCCTCACTTCCGGTTTCCGCCTCCCACTTCCGGGTTTCCGCCTCCCACTTCCGGGTTCCAACAAATCCCCTCCCCGCCCTCCCCAAACACTTTTTTACACCCTTTCACCCCCTCGCACGCCTTTTCCCGCCTCCCCCGCTCCTCTCCCCCTCACTTCCGGTTTCCGCCTCCCACTTCCGGGTTTCCGACTCCCACTTCCGGGTTCCAACAAATCCCCTCCCCGCCCTCCCCAAACACTTTTTTACACCCTTTCACCCCCTCGCACGCCTTTTCCCGCCTCCCCCGCTCCTCTCCCCCTCACTTCCGGTTTCCGCCTCCCACTTCCGGGTTTACGACTCCCACTTCCGGGTTCCAACAAATCCCCTCCCCGCCCTCCCCAAACACTTTTTTACACCCTTTCACCCCCTCGGGCGCCTTTTCCCGCCTCCCCCGCTCCTCTCCCCCTCACTTCCGGTTTCCGCCTCCCACTTCCGGGTTTCCGACTCCCACTTCCGGGTTCCAACAAATCCCCTCCCCGCCCTCCCCAAACACTTTTTTACACCCTTTCACCCCCTCGCACGCCTTTTCCCGCCTCCCCCGCTCCTCTCCCCCTCACTTCCGGTTTCCGCCTCCCACTTCCGGGTTTCCGCCTCCCACTTCCGGGTTCCAACAAATCCCCTCCCCGCCCTCCCCAAACACTTTTTTACACCCTTTCACCCCCTCGGGCGCCTTTTCCCGCCTCCCCCGCTCCTCTCCCCCTCACTTCCGGTTTCCGCCTCCCACTTCCGGGTTTCCGACTCCCACTTCCGGGTTCCAACAAATCCCCTCCCCGCCCTCCCCAAACACTTTTTTACACCCTTTCACCCCCTCGGACGCCTTTTCCCGCCTCCCCCGCTCCTCTCCCCCTCACTTCCGGTTTCCGCCTCCCACTTCCGGGTTTCCGACTCCCACTTCCGGGTTCCAACAAATCCCCTCCCCGCCCTCCCCAAACACTTTTTTACACCCTTTCACCCCCTCGCGCGCCTTTTCCCGCCTCCCCCGCTCCTCTCCCCCTCACTTCCGGTTTCCGCCTCCCACTTCCGGGTTTCCGACTCCCACTTCCGGGTTCCAACAAATCCCCTCCCCGCCCTCCCCAAACACTTTTTTACACCCTTTCACCCCCTCGGGCGCCTTTTCCCGCCTCCCCCGCTCCTCTCCCCCTCACTTCCGGTTTCCGCCTCCCACTTCCGGGTTTCCACCTCCCACTTCCGGGTTCCAACAAATCCCCTCCCCGCCCTCCCCAAACACTTTTTTACACCCTTTCACCCCCTCGGGCGCCTTTTCCCGCCTCCCCCGCTCCTCTCCCCCTCACTTCCGGTTTCCGCCTCCCACTTCCGGGTTTCCGACTCCCACTTCCGGGTTCCAACAAATCCCCTCCCCGCCCTCCCCAAACACTTTTTTACACCCTTTCACCCCCTCGCACGCCTTTTCCCGCCTCCCCCGCTCCTCTCCCCCTCACTTCCGGTTTCCGCCTCCCACTTCCGGGTTTCCGACTCCCACTTCCGGGTTCCAACAAATCCCCTCCCCGCCCTCCCCATACACTTTTTTACACCCTTTCACCCCCTCGGGCGCCTTTTCCCGCCTCCCCCGCTCCTCTCCCCCTCACTTCCGGTTTCCGCCTCCCACTTCCGGGTTTCCGCCTCCCACTTCCGGGTTCCAACAAATCCCCTCCCCGCCCTCCCCAAACACTTTTTTACACCGTTTCACCCCCTCGGACGCCTTTTCCCGCCTCCCCCGCTCCTCTCCCCCTCACTTCCGGTTTCCGCCTCCCACTTCCGGGTTTCCGACTCCCACTTCCGGGTTCCAACAAATCCCCTCCCCGCCCTCCCCATACACTTTTTTACACCCTTTCACCCCCTCGGGCGCCTTTTCCCGCCTCCCCCGCTCCTCTCCCCCTCACTTCCGGTTTCCGCCTCCCACTTCCGGGTTTCCGCCTCCCACTTCCGGGTTCCAACAAATCCCCTCCCCGCCCTCCCCAAACACTTTTTTACACCCTTTCACCCCCTCGGGCGCCTTTTCCCGCCTCCCCCGCTCCTCTCCCCCTCACTTCCGGTTTCCGCCTCCCACTTCCGGGTTTCCGCCTCCCACTTCCGGGTTCCAACAAATCCCCTCCCCGCCCTCCCCAAACACTTTTTTACACCCTTTCACCCCCTCGGGCGCCTTTTCCCGCCTCCCCCGCTCCTCTCCCCCTCACTTCCGGTTTCCGCCTCCCACTTCCGGGTTTCCGCCTCCCACTTCCGGGTTCCAACAAATCCCCTCCCCGCCCTCCCCAAACACTTTTTTACACCCTTTCACCCCCTCGGGCGCCTTTTCCCGCCTCCCCCGCTCCTCTCCCCCTCACTTCCGGTTTCCGCCTCCCACTTCCGGGTTTCCGACTCCCACTTCCGGGTTCCAACAAATCCCCTCCCCGCCCTCCCCAAACACTTTTTGACACCGTTTCACCCCCTCGGGCGCCTTTTCCCGCCTCCCCCGCTCCTCTCCCCCTCACTTCCGGTTTCCGCCTCCCACTTCCGGGTTTCCGACTCCCACTTCCGGGTTCCAACAAATCCCCTCCCCGCCCTCCCCAAACACTTTTTTACACCCTTTCACCCCCTCGCGCGCCTTTTCCCGCCTCCCCCGCTCCTCTCCCCCTCACTTCCGGTTTCCGCCTCCCACTTCCGGGTTTCCGACTCCCACTTCCGGGTTCCAACAAATCCCCTCCCCGCCCTCCCCAAACACTTTTTTACACCCTTTCACCCCCTCGGGCGCCTTTTCCCGCCTCCCCCGCTCCTCTCCCCCTCACTTCCGGTTTCCGCCTCCCACTTCCGGGTTTCCGCCTCCCACTTCCGGGTTCCAACAAATCCCCTCCCCGCCCTCCCCAAACACTTTTTTACACCGTTTCACCCCCTCGCACGCCTTTTCCCGCCTCCCCCGCTCCTCTCCCCCTCACTTCCGGTTTCCGCCTCCCACTTCCGGGTTTCCGCCTCCCACTTCCGGGTTCCAACAAATCCCCTCCCCGCCCTCCCCAAACACTTTTTTACACCCTTTCACCCCCTCGGGCGCCTTTTCCCGCCTCCCCCGCTCCTCTCCCCCTCACTTCCGGTTTCCGCCTCCCACTTCCGGGTTTCCGACTCCCACTTCCGGGTTCCAACAAATCCCCTCCCCGCCCTCCCCAAACACTTTTTTACACCCTTTCACCCCCTCGCACGCCTTTTCCCGCCTCCCCCGCTCCTCTCCCCCTCACTTCCGGTTTCCGCCTCCCACTTCCGGGTTTCCGACTCCCACTTCCGGGTTCCAACAAATCCCCTCCCCGCCCTCCCCAAACACTTTTTTACACCCTTTCACCCCCTCGGACGCCTTTTCCCGCCTCCCCCGCTCCTCTCCCCCTCACTTCCGGTTTCCGCCTCCCACTTCCGGGTTTCCGCCTCCCACTTCCGGGTTCCAACAAATCCCCTCCCCGCCCTCCCCAAACACTTTTTTACACCCTTTCACCCCCTCGGGCGCCTTTTCCCGCCTCCCCCGCTCCTCTCCCCCTCACTTCCGGTTTCCGCCTCCCACTTCCGGGTTTCCGACTCCCACTTCCGGGTTCCAACAAATCCCCTCCCCGCCCTCCCCAAACACTTTTTTACACCCTTTCACCCCCTCGGGCGCCTTTTCCCGCCTCCCCCGCTCCTCTCCCCCTCACTTCCGGTTTCCGCCTCCCACTTCCGGGTTTCCGACTCCCACTTCCGGGTTCCAACAAATCCCCTCCCCGCCCTCCCCAAACACTTTTTTACACCCTTTCACCCCCTCGCACGCCTTTTCCCGCCTCCCCCGCTCCTCTCCCCCTCACTTCCGGTTTCCGCCTCCCACTTCCGGGTTTCCGACTCCCACTTCCGGGTTCCAACAAATCCCCTCCCCGCCCTCCCCATACACTTTTTTACACCCTTTCACCCCCTCGGGCGCCTTTTCCCGCCTCCCCCGCTCCTCTCCCCCTCACTTCCGGTTTCCGCCTCCCACTTCCGGGTTTCCGCCTCCCACTTCCGGGTTCCAACAAATCCCCTCCCCGCCCTCCCCAAACACTTTTTTACACCGTTTCACCCCCTCGGACGCCTTTTCCCGCCTCCCCCGCTCCTCTCCCCCTCACTTCCGGTTTCCGCCTCCCACTTCCGGGTTTCCGACTCCCACTTCCGGGTTCCAACAAATCCCCTCCCCGCCCTCCCCATACACTTTTTTACACCCTTTCACCCCCTCGGGCGCCTTTTCCCGCCTCCCCCGCTCCTCTCCCCCTCACTTCCGGTTTCCGCCTCCCACTTCCGGGTTTCCGCCTCCCACTTCCGGGTTCCAACAAATCCCCTCCCCGCCCTCCCCAAACACTTTTTTACACCCTTTCACCCCCTCGGGCGCCTTTTCCCGCCTCCCCCGCTCCTCTCCCCCTCACTTCCGGTTTCCGCCTCCCACTTCCGGGTTTCCGCCTCCCACTTCCGGGTTCCAACAAATCCCCTCCCCGCCCTCCCCAAACACTTTTTTACACCCTTTCACCCCCTCGGGCGCCTTTTCCCGCCTCCCCCGCTCCTCTCCCCCTCACTTCCGGTTTCCGCCTCCCACTTCCGGGTTTCCGCCTCCCACTTCCGGGTTCCAACAAATCCCCTCCCCGCCCTCCCCAAACACTTTTTTACACCGTTTCACCCCCTCGGGCGCCTTTTCCCGCCTCCCCCGCTCCTCTCCCCCTCACTTCCGGTTTCCGCCTCCCACTTCCGGGTTTCCGACTCCCACTTCCGGGTTCCAACAAATCCCCTCCCCGCCCTCCCCAAACACTTTTTGACACCGTTTCACCCCCTCGGGCGCCTTTTCCCGCCTCCCCCGCTCCTCTCCCCCTCACTTCCGGTTTCCGCCTCCCACTTCCGGGTTTCCGACTCCCACTTCCGGGTTCCAACAAATCCCCTCCCCGCCCTCCCCAAACACTTTTTTACACCCTTTCACCCCCTCGCGCGCCTTTTCCCGCCTCCCCCGCTCCTCTCCCCCTCACTTCCGGTTTCCGCCTCCCACTTCCGGGTTTACGACTCCCACTTCCGGGTTCCAACAAATCCCCTCCCCGCCCTCCCCAAACACTTTTTTACACCCTTTCACCCCCTCGCACGCCTTTTCCCGCCTCCCCCGCTCCTCTCCCCCTCACTTCCGGTTTCCGCCTCCCACTTCCGGGTTTCCACCTCCCACTTCCGGGTTCCAACAAATCCCCTCCCCGCCCTCCCCAAACACTTTTTTACACCCTTTCACCCCCTCGGGCGCCTTTTCCCGCCTCCCCCGCTCCTCTCCCCCTCACTTCCGGTTTCCGCCTCCCACTTCCGGGTTTCCGACTCCCACTTCCGGGTTCCAACAAATCCCCTCCCCGCCCTCCCCAAACACTTTTTTACACCCTTTCACCCCCTCGCACGCCTTTTCCCGCCTCCCCCGCTCCTCTCCCCCTCACTTCCGGTTTCCGCCTCCCACTTCCGGGTTTCCGCCTCCCACTTCCGGGTTCCAACAAATCCCCTCCCCGCCCTCCCCAAACACTTTTTTACACCCTTTCACCCCCTCGCACGCCTTTTCCCGCCTCCCCCGCTCCTCTCCCCCTCACTTCCGGTTTCCGCCTCCCACTTCCGGGTTTCCGACTCCCACTTCCGGGTTCCAACAAATCCCCTCCCCGCCCTCCCCAAACACTTTTTTACACCCTTTCACCCCCTCGCACGCCTTTTCCCGCCTCCCCCGCTCCTCTCCCCCTCACTTCCGGTTTCCGCCTCCCACTTCCGGGTTTCCGCCTCCCACTTCCGGGTTCCAACAAATCCCCTCCCCGCCCTCCCCAAACACTTTTTTACACCCTTTCACCCCCTCGCACGCCTTTTCCCGCCTCCCCCGCTCCTCTCCCCCTCACTTCCGGTTTCCGCCTCCCACTTCCGGGTTTCCGACTCCCACTTCCGGGTTCCAACAAATCCCCTCCCCGCCCTCCCCAAACACTTTTTTACACCCTTTCACACCCTCGCACGCCTTTTCCCGCCTCCCCCGCTCCTCTCCCCCTCACTTCCGGTTTCCGCCTCCCACTTCCGGGTTTCCGACTCCCACTTCCGGGTTCCAACAAATCCCCTCCCCGCCCTCCCCATACACTTTTTTACACCCTTTCACCCCCTCGGGCGCCTTTTCCCGCCTCCCCCGCTCCTCTCCCCCTCACTTCCGGTTTCCGCCTCCCACTTCCGGGTTTCCGACTCCCACTTCCGGGTTCCAACAAATCCCCTCCCCGCCCTCCCCAAACACTTTTTTACACCCTTTCACCCCCTCGGGCGCCTTTTCCCGCCTCCCCCGCTCCTCTCCCCCTCACTTCCGGTTTCCGCCTCCCACTTCCGGGTTTCCGACTCCCACTTCCGGGTTCCAACAAATCCCCTCCCCGCCCTCCCCAAACACTTTTTTACACCCTTTCACCCCCTCGGGCGCCTTTTCCCGCCTCCCCCGCTCCTCTCCCCCTCACTTCCGGTTTCCGCCTCCCACTTCCGGGTTTCCGACTCCCACTTCCGGGTTCCAACAAATCCCCTCCCCGCCCTCCCCAAACACTTTTTTACACCCTTTCACCCCCTCGCACGCCTTTTCCCGCCTCCCCCGCTCCTCTCCCCCTCACTTCCGGTTTCCGCCTCCCACTTCCGGGTTTCCGACTCCCACTTCCGGGTTCCAACAAATCCCCTCCCCGCCCTCCCCAAACACTTTTTTACACCCTTTCACCCCCTCGCGCGCCTTTTCCCGCCTCCCCCGCTCCTCTCCCCCTCACTTCCGGTTTCCGCCTCCCACTTCCGGGTTTCCGACTCCCACTTCCGGGTTCCAACAAATCCCCTCCCCGCCCTCCCCAAACACTTTTTTACACCCTTTCACCCCCTCGGGCGCCTTTTCCCGCCTCCCCCGCTCCTCTCCCCCTCACTTCCGGTTTCCGCCTCCCACTTCCGGGTTTCCGACTCCCACTTCCGGGTTCCAACAAATCCCCTCCCCGCCCTCCCCAAACACTTTTTTACACCCTTTCACCCCCTCGCGCGCCTTTTCCCGCCTCCCCCGCTCCTCTCCCCCTCACTTCCGGTTTCCGCCTCCCACTTCCGGGTTTCCGACTCCCACTTCCGGGTTCCAACAAATCCCCTCCCCGCCCTCCCCAAACACTTTTTTACACCGTTTCACCCCCTCGCACGCCTTTTCCCGCCTCCCCCGCTCCTCTCCCCCTCACTTCCGGTTTCCGCCTCCCACTTCCGGGTTTCCGACTCCCACTTCCGGGTTCCAACAAATCCCCTCCCCGCCCTCCCCATACACTTTTTTACACCCTTTCACCCCCTCGGGCGCCTTTTCCCGCCTCCCCCGCTCCTCTCCCCCTCACTTCCGGTTTCCGCCTCCCACTTCCGGGTTTCCGCCTCCCACTTCCGGGTTCCAACAAATCCCCTCCCCGCCCTCCCCAAACACTTTTTTACACCCTTTCACCCCCTCGCGCGCCTTTTCCCGCCTCCCCCGCTCCTCTCCCCCTCACTTCCGGTTTCCGCCTCCCACTTCCGGGTTTCCACCTCCCACTTCCGGGTTCCAACAAATCCCCTCCCCGCCCTCCCCAAACACTTTTTTACACCCTTTCACCCCCTCGGGCGCCTTTTCCCGCCTCCCCCGCTCCTCTCCCCCTCACTTCCGGTTTCCGCCTCCCACTTCCGGGTTTCCGCCTCCCACTTCCGGGTTCCAACAAATCCCCTCCCCGCCCTCCCCATACACTTTTTTACACCCTTTCACCCCCTCGGGCGCCTTTTCCCGCCTCCCCCGCTCCTCTCCCCCTCACTTCCGGTTTCCGCCTCACACTTCCGGGTTTCCGCCTCCCACTTCCGGGTTCCAACAAATCCCCTCCCCGCCCTCCCCAAACACTTTTTTACACCCTTTCACCCCCTCGCACGCCTTTTCCCGCCTCCCCCGCTCCTCTCCCCCTCACTTCCGGTTTCCGCCTCCCACTTCCGGGTTTCCGACTCCCACTTCCGGGTTCCAACAAATCCCCTCCCCGCCCTCCCCAAACACTTTTTTACACCGTTTCACCCCCTCGCGCGCCTTTCCCCGCCTCCCCCGCTCCTCTCCCCCTCACTTCCGGTTTCCGCCTCCCACTTCCGGGTTTCCGACTCCCACTTCCGGGTTCCAACAAATCCCCTCCCCGCCCTCCCCAAACACTTTTTTACACCCTTTCACCCCCTCGGGCGCCTTTTCCCGCCTCCCCCGCTCCTCTCCCCCTCACTTCCGGTTTCCGCCTCCCACTTCCGGGTTTCCGACTCCCACTTCCGGGTTCCAACAAATCCCCTCCCCGCCCTCCCCAAACACTTTTTTACACCCTTTCACCCCCTCGCGCGCCTTTTCCCGCCTCCCCCGCTCCTCTCCCCCTCACTTCCGGTTTCCGCCTCCCACTTCCGGGTTTCCGACTCCCACTTCCGGGTTCCAACAAATCCCCTCCCCGCCCTCCCCAAACACTTTTTTACACCCTTTCACCCCCTCGCACGCCTTTTCCCGCCTCCCCCGCTCCTCTCCCCCTCACTTCCGGTTTCCGCCTCCCACTTCCGGGTTTCCGACTCCCACTTCCGGGTTCCAACAAATCCCCTCCCCGCCCTCCCCAAACACTTTTTTACACCCTTTCACCCCCTCGCACGCCTTTTCCCGCCTCCCCCGCTCCTCTCCCCCTCACTTCCGGTTTCCGCCTCCCACTTCCGGGTTTCCGACTCCCACTTCCGGGTTCCAACAAATCCCCTCCCCGCCCTCCCCAAACACTTTTTGACACCCTTTCACCCCCTCGGGCGCCTTTTCCCGCCTCCCCCGCTCCTCTCCCCCTCACTTCCGGTTTCCGCCTCCCACTTCCGGGTTTCCGACTCCCACTTCCGGGTTCCAACAAATCCCCTCCCCGCCCTCCCCAAACACTTTTTTACACCCTTTCACCCCCTCGCGCGCCTTTTCCCGCCTCCCCCGCTCCTCTCCCCCTCACTTCCGGTTTCCGCCTCCCACTTCCGGGTTTCCGACTCCCACTTCCGGGTTCCAACAAATCCCCTCCCCGCCCTCCCCAAACACTTTTTTACACCCTTTCACCCCCTCGGGCGCCTTTTCCCGCCTCCCCCGCTCCTCTCCCCCTCACTTCCGGTTTCCGCCTCCCACTTCCGGGTTTCCGACTCCCACTTCCGGGTTCCAACAAATCCCCTCCCCGCCCTCCCCAAACACTTTTTTACACCCTTTCACCCCCTCGGGCGCCTTTTCCCGCCTCCCCCGCTCCTCTCCCCCTCACTTCCGGTTTCCGCCTCCCACTTCCGGGTTTCCGACTCCCACTTCCGGGTTCCAACAAATCCCCTCCCCGCCCTCCCCAAACACTTTTTTACACCCTTTCACCCCCTCGGGCGCCTTTTCCCGCCTCCCCCGCTCCTCTCCCCCTCACTTCCGGTTTCCGCCTCCCACTTCCGGGTTTCCGCCTCCCACTTCCGGGTTCCAACAAATCCCCTCCCCGCCCTCCCCAAACACTTTTTTACACCCTTTCACACCCTCGCACGCCTTTTCCCGCCTCCCCCGCTCCTCTCCCCCTCACTTCCGGTTTCCGCCTCCCACTTCCGGGTTTCCACCTCCCACTTCCGGGTTCCAACAAATCCCCTCCCCGCCCTCCCCAAACACTTTTTTACACCCTTTCACCCCCTCGGGCGCCTTTTCCCGCCTCCCCCGCTCCTCTCCCCCTCACTTCCGGTTTCCGCCTCCCACTTCCGGGTTTCCACCTCCCACTTCCGGGTTCCAACAAATCCCCTCCCCGCCCTCCCCAAACACTTTTTTACACCCTTTCACCCCCTCGGGCGCCTTTTCCCGCCTCCCCCGCTCCTCTCCCCCTCACTTCCGGTTTCCGCCTCCCACTTCCGGGTTTCCGACTCCCACTTCCGGGTTCCAACAAATCCCCTCCCCGCCCTCCCCAAACACTTTTTTACACCGTTTCACCCCCTCGGACGCCTTTTCCCGCCTCCCCCGCTCCTCTCCCCCTCACTTCCGGTTTCCGCCTCCCACTTCCGGGTTTCCGACTCCCACTTCCGGGTTCCAACAAATCCCCTCCCCGCCCTCCCCAAACACTTTTTTACACCCTTTCACCCCCTCGGACGCCTTTTCCCGCCTCCCCCGCTCCTCTCCCCCTCACTTCCGGTTTCCGCCTCCCACTTCCGGGTTCCAACAAATCCCCTCCCCGCCCTCCCCAAACACTTTTTTACACCGTTTCCCCACCTCGGACGCCTTTTCCCGCCTCCCCCGCTCCTCTCCCCCTCACTTCCGGTTTCCGCCTCCCACTTCCGGGTTTCCGACTCCCACTTCCGGGTTCCAACAAATCCCCTCCCCGCCCTCCCCAAACACTTTTTTACACCCTTTCACCTCCTCGCGCGCCTTTTCCCGCCTCCCCCGCTCCTCTCCCCCTCACTTCCGGTTTCCGCCTCCCACTTCCGGGTTTCCGACTCCCACTTCCGGGTTCCAACAAATCCCCTCCCCGCCCTCCCCAAACACTTTTTTACACCGTTTCACCCCCTCGGGCGCCTTTTCCCGCCTCCCCCACTCCTCTCCCCCTCACTTCCGGTTTCCGCCTCCCACTTCCGGGTTTCCGACTCCCACTTCCGGGTTCCAACAAATCCCCTCCCCGCCCTCCCCAAACACTTTTTTACACCCTTTCACCCCCTCGGGCGCCTTTTCCCGCCTCCCCCGCTCCTCTCCCCCTCACTTCCGGTTTCCGCCTCCCACTTCCGGGTTTCCGACTCCCACTTCCGGGTTCCAACAAATCCCCTCCCCGCCCTCCCCAAACACTTTTTTACACCCTTTCACCCCCTCGGGCGCCTTTTCCCGCCTCCCCCGCTCCTCTCCCCCTCACTTCCGGTTTCCGCCTCCCACTTCCGGGTTTCCGCCTCCCACTTCCGGGTTCCACCCAATCCCCTCCCCCGCCCTCCCCATACACTTTTTTACACCCTTTCACCCCCTCGGGCGCCTTTTCCCGCCTCCCCCGCTCCTCTCCCCCTCACTTCCGGTTTCCGCCTCCCACTTCCGGGTTTCCGACTCCCACTTCCGGGTTCCAACAAATCCCCTCCCCGCCCTCCCCAAACACTTTTTTACACCCTTTCACCCCCTCGGGCGCCTTTTCCCGCCTCCCCCGCTCCTCTCCCCCTCACTTCCGGTTTCCGCCTCCCACTTCCGGGTTTCCGACTCCCACTTCCGGGTTCCAACAAATCCCCTCCCCGCCCTCCCCAAACACTTTTTTACACCCTTTCACCCCCTCGGACGCCTTTTCCCGCCTCCCCCGCTCCTCTCCCCCTCACTTCCGGTTTCCGCCTCCCACTTCCGGGTTTCCGACTCCCACTTCCGGGTTCCAACAAATCCCCTCCCCGCCCTCCCCAAACACTTTTTTACACCCTTTCACCCCCTCGCACGCCTTTTCCCGCCTCCCCCGCTCCTCTCCCCCTCACTTCCGGTTTCCGCCTCCCACTTCCGGGTTTCCGCCTCCCACTTCCGGGTTCCAACAAATCCCCTCCCCGCCCTCCCCAAACACTTTTTTACACCGTTTCACCCCCTCGGACGCCTTTTCCCGCCTCCCCCGCTCCTCTCCCCCTCACTTCCGGTTTCCGCCTCCCACTTCCGGGTTTCCGACTCCCACTTCCGGGTTCCAACAAATCCCCTCCCCGCCCTCCCCAAACACTTTTTTACACCCTTTCACCCCCTCGCGCGCCTTTTCCCGCCTCCCCCGCTCCTCTCCCCCTCACTTCCGGTTTCCGCCTCCCACTTCCGGGTTTCCGCCTCCCACTTCCGGGTTCCAACAAATCCCCTCCCCGCCCTCCCCAAACACTTTTTTACACCCTTTCACCCCCTCGCCCGCCTTTTCCCGCCTCCCCCGCTCCTCTCCCCCTCACTTCCGGTTTCCGCCTCCCACTTCCGGGTTTCCGCCTCCCACTTCCGGGTTCCAACAAATCCCCTCCCCGCCCTCCCCAAACACTTTTTTACACCCTTTCACCCCCTCGGGCGCCTTTTCCCGCCTCCCCCGCTCCTCTCCCCCTCACTTCCGGTTTCCGCCTCCCACTTCCGGGTTTACGACTCCCACTTCCGGGTTCCAACAAATCCCCTCCCCGCCCTCCCCAAACACTTTTTTACACCCTTTCACCCCCTCGCGCGCCTTTTCCCGCCTCCCCCGCTCCTCTCCCCCTCACTTCCGGTTTCCGCCTCCCACTTCCGGGTTTCCGACTCCCACTTCCGGGTTCCAACAAATCCCCTCCCCGCCCTCCCCAAACACTTTTTTACACCCTTTCACCCCCTCGGACGCCTTTTCCCGCCTCCCCCGCTCCTCTCCCCCTCACTTCCGGTTTCCGCCTCCCACTTCCGGGTTTCCGACTCCCACTTCCGGGTTCCAACAAATCCCCTCCCCGCCCTCCCCAAACACTTTTTTACACCCTTTCACCCCCTCGCGCGCCTTTTCCCGCCTCCCCCGCTCCTCTCCCCCTCACTTCCGGTTTCCGCCTCCCACTTCCGGGTTTCCGACTCCCACTTCCGGGTTCCAACAAATCCCCTCCCCGCCCTCCCCAAACACTTTTTTACACCCTTTCACCCCCTCGCACGCCTTTTCCCGCCTCCCCCGCTCCTCTCCCCCTCACTTCCGGTTTCCGCCTCCCACTTCCGGGTTTACGACTCCCACTTCCGGGTTCCAACAAATCCCCTCCCCGCCCTCCCCAAACACTTTTTTACACCCTTTCACCCCCTCGGGCGCCTTTTCCCGCCTCCCCCGCTCCTCTCCCCCTCACTTCCGGTTTCCGCCTCCCACTTCCGGGTTTCCGACTCCCACTTCCGGGTTCCAACAAATCCCCTCCCCGCCCTCCCCAAACACTTTTTTACACCCTTTCACCCCCTCGCACGCCTTTTCCCGCCTCCCCCGCTCCTCTCCCCCTCACTTCCGGTTTCCGCCTCCCACTTCCGGGTTTCCGCCTCCCACTTCCGGGTTCCAACAAATCCCCTCCCCGCCCTCCCCAAACACTTTTTTACACCGTTTCACCCCCTCGCACGCCTTTTCCCGCCTCCCCCGCTCCTCTCCCCCTCACTTCCGGTTTCCGCCTCCCACTTCCGGGTTTCCGCCTCCCACGTCCGGGTTCCAACAAATCCCCTCCCCGCCCTCCCCAAACACTTTTTTACACCCTTTCACCCCCTCGCGCGCCTTTTCCCGCCTCCCCCGCTCCTCTCCCCCTCACTTCCGGTTTCCGCCTCCCACTTCCGGGTTTCCGACTCCCACTTCCGGGTTCCAACAAATCCCCTCCCCGCCCTCCCCAAACACTTTTTTACACCCTTTCACCCCCTCGGGCGCCTTTTCCCGCCTCCCCCGCTCCTCTCCCCCTCACTTCCGGTTTCCGCCTCCCACTTCCGGGTTTCCGACTCCCACTTCCGGGTTCCAACAAATCCCCTCCCCGCCCTCCCCAAACACTTTTTTACACCCTTTCACCCCCTCGGGCGCCTTTTCCCGCCTCCCCCGCTCCTCTCCCCCTCACTTCCGGTTTCCGCCTCCCACTTCCGGGTTTCCGACTCCCACTTCCGGGTTCCAACAAATCCCCTCCCCGCCCTCCCCAAACACTTTTTTACACCCTTTCACCCCCTCGGGCGCCTTTTCCCGCCTCCCCCGCTCCTCTCCCCCTCACTTCCGGTTTCCGCCTCCCACTTCCGGGTTTCCGCCTCCCACTTCCGGGTTCCAACAAATCCCCTCCCCGCCCTCCCCAAACACTTTTTTACACCCTTTCACACCCTCGCACGCCTTTTCCCGCCTCCCCCGCTCCTCTCCCCCTCACTTCCGGTTTCCGCCTCCCACTTCCGGGTTTCCACCTCCCACTTCCGGGTTCCAACAAATCCCCTCCCCGCCCTCCCCAAACACTTTTTTACACCCTTTCACCCCCTCGGGCGCCTTTTCCCGCCTCCCCCGCTCCTCTCCCCCTCACTTCCGGTTTCCGCCTCCCACTTCCGGGTTTCCACCTCCCACTTCCGGGTTCCAACAAATCCCCTCCCCGCCCTCCCCAAACACTTTTTTACACCCTTTCACCCCCTCGGGCGCCTTTTCCCGCCTCCCCCGCTCCTCTCCCCCTCACTTCCGGTTTCCGCCTCCCACTTCCGGGTTTCCGACTCCCACTTCCGGGTTCCAACAAATCCCCTCCCCGCCCTCCCCAAACACTTTTTTACACCGTTTCACCCCCTCGGACGCCTTTTCCCGCCTCCCCCGCTCCTCTCCCCCTCACTTCCGGTTTCCGCCTCCCACTTCCGGGTTTCCGACTCCCACTTCCGGGTTCCAACAAATCCCCTCCCCGCCCTCCCCAAACACTTTTTTACACCCTTTCACCCCCTCGGACGCCTTTTCCCGCCTCCCCCGCTCCTCTCCCCCTCACTTCCGGTTTCCGCCTCCCACTTCCGGGTTCCAACAAATCCCCTCCCCGCCCTCCCCAAACACTTTTTTACACCGTTTCCCCACCTCGGACGCCTTTTCCCGCCTCCCCCGCTCCTCTCCCCCTCACTTCCGGTTTCCGCCTCCCACTTCCGGGTTTCCGACTCCCACTTCCGGGTTCCAACAAATCCCCTCCCCGCCCTCCCCAAACACTTTTTTACACCCTTTCACCTCCTCGCGCGCCTTTTCCCGCCTCCCCCGCTCCTCTCCCCCTCACTTCCGGTTTCCGCCTCCCACTTCCGGGTTTCCGACTCCCACTTCCGGGTTCCAACAAATCCCCTCCCCGCCCTCCCCAAACACTTTTTTACACCGTTTCACCCCCTCGGGCGCCTTTTCCCGCCTCCCCCACTCCTCTCCCCCTCACTTCCGGTTTCCGCCTCCCACTTCCGGGTTTCCGACTCCCACTTCCGGGTTCCAACAAATCCCCTCCCCGCCCTCCCCAAACACTTTTTTACACCCTTTCACCCCCTCGGGCGCCTTTTCCCGCCTCCCCCGCTCCTCTCCCCCTCACTTCCGGTTTCCGCCTCCCACTTCCGGGTTTCCGACTCCCACTTCCGGGTTCCAACAAATCCCCTCCCCGCCCTCCCCAAACACTTTTTTACACCCTTTCACCCCCTCGGGCGCCTTTTCCCGCCTCCCCCGCTCCTCTCCCCCTCACTTCCGGTTTCCGCCTCCCACTTCCGGGTTTCCGCCTCCCACTTCCGGGTTCCACCCAATCCCCTCCCCCGCCCTCCCCATACACTTTTTTACACCCTTTCACCCCCTCGGGCGCCTTTTCCCGCCTCCCCCGCTCCTCTCCCCCTCACTTCCGGTTTCCGCCTCCCACTTCCGGGTTTCCGACTCCCACTTCCGGGTTCCAACAAATCCCCTCCCCGCCCTCCCCAAACACTTTTTTACACCCTTTCACCCCCTCGGGCGCCTTTTCCCGCCTCCCCCGCTCCTCTCCCCCTCACTTCCGGTTTCCGCCTCCCACTTCCGGGTTTCCGACTCCCACTTCCGGGTTCCAACAAATCCCCTCCCCGCCCTCCCCAAACACTTTTTTACACCCTTTCACCCCCTCGGACGCCTTTTCCCGCCTCCCCCGCTCCTCTCCCCCTCACTTCCGGTTTCCGCCTCCCACTTCCGGGTTTCCGACTCCCACTTCCGGGTTCCAACAAATCCCCTCCCCGCCCTCCCCAAACACTTTTTTACACCCTTTCACCCCCTCGCACGCCTTTTCCCGCCTCCCCCGCTCCTCTCCCCCTCACTTCCGGTTTCCGCCTCCCACTTCCGGGTTTCCGCCTCCCACTTCCGGGTTCCAACAAATCCCCTCCCCGCCCTCCCCAAACACTTTTTTACACCGTTTCACCCCCTCGGACGCCTTTTCCCGCCTCCCCCGCTCCTCTCCCCCTCACTTCCGGTTTCCGCCTCCCACTTCCGGGTTTCCGACTCCCACTTCCGGGTTCCAACAAATCCCCTCCCCGCCCTCCCCAAACACTTTTTTACACCCTTTCACCCCCTCGCGCGCCTTTTCCCGCCTCCCCCGCTCCTCTCCCCCTCACTTCCGGTTTCCGCCTCCCACTTCCGGGTTTCCGCCTCCCACTTCCGGGTTCCAACAAATCCCCTCCCCGCCCTCCCCAAACACTTTTTTACACCCTTTCACCCCCTCGCCCGCCTTTTCCCGCCTCCCCCGCTCCTCTCCCCCTCACTTCCGGTTTCCGCCTCCCACTTCCGGGTTTCCGCCTCCCACTTCCGGGTTCCAACAAATCCCCTCCCCGCCCTCCCCAAACACTTTTTTACACCCTTTCACCCCCTCGGGCGCCTTTTCCCGCCTCCCCCGCTCCTCTCCCCCTCACTTCCGGTTTCCGCCTCCCACTTCCGGGTTTACGACTCCCACTTCCGGGTTCCAACAAATCCCCTCCCCGCCCTCCCCAAACACTTTTTTACACCCTTTCACCCCCTCGCGCGCCTTTTCCCGCCTCCCCCGCTCCTCTCCCCCTCACTTCCGGTTTCCGCCTCCCACTTCCGGGTTTCCGACTCCCACTTCCGGGTTCCAACAAATCCCCTCCCCGCCCTCCCCAAACACTTTTTTACACCCTTTCACCCCCTCGGACGCCTTTTCCCGCCTCCCCCGCTCCTCTCCCCCTCACTTCCGGTTTCCGCCTCCCACTTCCGGGTTTCCGACTCCCACTTCCGGGTTCCAACAAATCCCCTCCCCGCCCTCCCCAAACACTTTTTTACACCCTTTCACCCCCTCGCGCGCCTTTTCCCGCCTCCCCCGCTCCTCTCCCCCTCACTTCCGGTTTCCGCCTCCCACTTCCGGGTTTCCGACTCCCACTTCCGGGTTCCAACAAATCCCCTCCCCGCCCTCCCCAAACACTTTTTTACACCCTTTCACCCCCTCGCACGCCTTTTCCCGCCTCCCCCGCTCCTCTCCCCCTCACTTCCGGTTTCCGCCTCCCACTTCCGGGTTTACGACTCCCACTTCCGGGTTCCAACAAATCCCCTCCCCGCCCTCCCCAAACACTTTTTTACACCCTTTCACCCCCTCGGGCGCCTTTTCCCGCCTCCCCCGCTCCTCTCCCCCTCACTTCCGGTTTCCGCCTCCCACTTCCGGGTTTCCGACTCCCACTTCCGGGTTCCAACAAATCCCCTCCCCGCCCTCCCCAAACACTTTTTTACACCCTTTCACCCCCTCGCACGCCTTTTCCCGCCTCCCCCGCTCCTCTCCCCCTCACTTCCGGTTTCCGCCTCCCACTTCCGGGTTTCCGCCTCCCACTTCCGGGTTCCAACAAATCCCCTCCCCGCCCTCCCCAAACACTTTTTTACACCGTTTCACCCCCTCGCACGCCTTTTCCCGCCTCCCCCGCTCCTCTCCCCCTCACTTCCGGTTTCCGCCTCCCACTTCCGGGTTTCCGCCTCCCACGTCCGGGTTCCAACAAATCCCCTCCCCGCCCTCCCCAAACACTTTTTTACACCCTTTCACCCCCTCGGGCGCCTTTTCCCGCCTCCCCCGCTCCTCTCCCCCTCACTTCCGGTTTCCGCCTCCCACTTCCGGGTTTCCGACTCCCACTTCCGGGTTCCAACAAATCCCCTCCCCGCCCTCCCCATACACTTTTTTACACCCTTTCACCCCCTCGGGCGCCTTTTCCCGCCTCCCCCGCTCCTCTCCCCCTCACTTCCGGTTTCCGCCTCCCACTTCCGGGTTTCCGACTCCCACTTCCGGGTTCCAACAAATCCCCTCCCCGCCCTCCCCAAACACTTTTTGACACCGTTTCACCCCCTCGGGCGCCTTTTCCCGCCTCCCCCGCTCCTCTCCCCCTCACTTCCGGTTTCCGCCTCCCACTTCCGGGTTTCCGACTCCCACTTCCGGGTTCCAACAAATCCCCTCCCCGCCCTCCCCAAACACTTTTTTACACCGTTTCACACCCTCGGGCGCCTTTTCCCGCCTCCCCCGCTCCTCTCCCCCTCACTTCCGGTTTCCGCCTCCCACTTCCGGGTTTACGACTCCCACTTCCGGGTTCCAACAAATCCCCTCCCCGCCCTCCCCAAACACTTTTTTACACCCTTTCACCCCCTCGCACGCCTTTTCCCGCCTCCCCCGCTCCTCTCCCCCTCACTTCCGGTTTCCGCCTCCCACTTCCGGGTTTACGACTCCCACTTCGGGGTTCCAACAAATCCCCTCCCCGCCCTCCCCAAACACTTTTTTACACCCTTTCACCCCCTCGCGCGCCTTTTCCCGCCTCCCCCGCTCCTCTCCCCCTCACTTCCGGTTTCCGCCTCCCACTTCCGGGTTTCCGACTCCCACTTCCGGGTTCCAACAAATCCCCTCCCCGCCCTCCCCAAACACTTTTTTACACCCTTTCACCCCCTCGGGCGCCTTTTCCCGCCTCCCCCGCTCCTCTCCCCCTCACTTCCGGTTTCCGCCTCCCACTTCCGGGTTTCCGACTCCCACTTCCGGGTTCCAACAAATCCCCTCCCCGCCCTCCCCAAACACTTTTTGACACCGTTTCACCCCCTCGGGCGCCTTTTCCCGCCTCCCCCGCTCCTCTCCCCCTCACTTCCGGTTTCCGCCTCCCACTTCCGGGTTTCCGCCTCCCACTTCCGGGTTCCAACAAATCCCCTCCCCGCCCTCCCCAAACACTTTTTTACACCCTTTCACCCCCTCGCGCGCCTTTTCCCGCCTCCCCCGCTCCTCTCCCCCTCACTTCCGGTTTCCGCCTCCCACTTCCGGGTTTCCGACTCCCACTTCCGGGTTCCAACAAATCCCCTCCCCGCCCTCCCCAAACACTTTTTTACACCCTTTCACCCCCTCGGGCGCCTTTTCCCGCCTCCCCCGCTCCTCTCCCCCTCACTTCCGGTTTCCGCCTCCCACTTCCGGGTTTCCGCCTCCCACTTCCGGGTTCCAACAAATCCCCTCCCCGCCCTCCCCAAACACTTTTTTACACCCTTTCACCCCCTCGCACGCCTTTTCCCGCCTCCCCCGCTCCTCTCCCCCTCACTTCCGGTTTCCGCCTCCCACTTCCGGGTTTCCGACTCCCACTTCCGGGTTCCAACAAATCCCCTCCCCGCCCTCCCCAAACACTTTTTTACACCCTTTCACCCCCTCGGACGCCTTTTCCCGCCTCCCCCGCTCCTCTCCCCCTCACTTCCGGTTTCCGCCTCCCACTTCCGGGTTTCCGACTCCCACTTCCGGGTTCCAACAAATCCCCTCCCCGCCCTCCCCAAACACTTTTTTACACCCTTTCACCCCCTCGGGCGCCTTTTCCCGCCTCCCCCGCTCCTCTCCCCCTCACTTCCGGTTTCCGCCTCCCACTTCCGGGTTTCCGACTCCCACTTCCGGGTTCCAACAAATCCCCTCCCCGCCCTCCCCAAACACTTTTTTACACCCTTTCACCCCCTCGCGCGCCTTTTCCCGCCTCCCCCGCTCCTCTCCCCCTCACTTCCGGTTTCCGCCTCCCACTTCCGGGTTTCCGACTCCCACTTCCGGGTTCCAACAAATCCCCTCCCCGCCCTCCCCAAACACTTTTTTACACCGTTTCACCCCCTCGGGCGCCTTTTCCCGCCTCCCCCGCTCCTCTCCCCCTCACTTCCGGTTTCCGCCTCCCACTTCCGGGTTTCCGCCTCCCACTTCCGGGTTCCAACAAATCCCCTCCCCGCCCTCCCCAAACACTTTTTTACACCCTTTCACCCCCTCGGGCGCCTTTTCCCGCCTCCCCCGCTCCTCTCCCCCTCACTTCCGGTTTCCGCCTCCCACTTCCGGGTTTCCGCCTCCCACTTCCGGGTTCCAACAAATCCCCTCCCCGCCCTCCCCAAACACTTTTTTACACCCTTTCACCCCCTCGCACGCCTTTTCCCGCCTCCCCCGCTCCTCTCCCCCTCACTTCCGGTTTCCGCCTCCCACTTCCGGGTTTCCGACTCCCACTTCCGGGTTCCAACAAATCCCCTCCCCGCCCTCCCCAAACACTTTTTTACACCGTTTCTCCCCCTCGCACGCCTTTTCCCGCCTCCCCCGCTCCTCTCCCCCTCACTTCCGGTTTCCGCCTCCCACTTCCGGGTTTCCGCCTCCCACGTCCGGGTTCCAACAAATCCCCTCCCCGCCCTCCCCAAACACTTTTTTACACCCTTTCACCCCCTCGGGCGCCTTTTCCCGCCTCCCCCGCTCCTCTCCCCCTCACTTCCGGTTTCCGCCTCCCACTTCCGGGTTTCCGACTCCCACTTCCGGGTTCCAACAAATCCCCTCCCCGCCCTCCCCATACACTTTTTTACACCCTTTCACCCCCTCGGGCGCCTTTTCCCGCCTCCCCCGCTCCTCTCCCCCTCACTTCCGGTTTCCGCCTCCCACTTCCGGGTTTCCGACTCCCACTTCCGGGTTCCAACAAATCCCCTCCCCGCCCTCCCCAAACACTTTTTTACACCGTTTCACACCCTCGCACGCCTTTTCCCGCCTCCCCCGCTCCTCTCCCCCTCACTTCCGGTTTCCGCCTCCCACTTCCGGGTTTCCGACTCCCACTTCCGGGTTCCAACAAATCCCCTCCCCGCCCTCCCCAAACACTTTTTTACACCGTTTCACACCCTCGGGCGCCTTTTCCCGCCTCCCCCGCTCCTCTCCCCCTCACTTCCGGTTTCCGCCTCCCACTTCCGGGTTTCCGACTCCCACTTCCGGGTTCCAACAAATCCCCTCCCCGCCCTCCCCAAACACTTTTTTACACCCTTTCACCCCCTCGCACGCCTTTTCCCGCCTCCCCCGCTCCTCTCCCCCTCACTTCCGGTTTCCGCCTCCCACTTCCGGGTTTACGACTCCCACTTCCGGGTTCCAACAAATCCCCTCCCCGCCCTCCCCAAACACTTTTTTACACCCTTTCACCCCCTCGGGCGCCTTTTCCCGCCTCCCCCGCTCCTCTCCCCCTCACTTCCGGTTTCCGCCTCCCACTTCCGGGTTTCCGCCTCCCACTTCCGGGTTCCAACAAATCCCCTCCCCGCCCTCCCCAAACACTTTTTTACACCGTTTCACCCCCTCGCACGCCTTTTCCCGCCTCCCCCGCTCCTCTCCCCCTCACTTCCGGTTTCCGCCTCCCACTTCCGGGTTTCCGCCTCCCACGTCCGGGTTCCAACAAATCCCCTCCCCGCCCTCCCCAAACACTTTTTTACACCCTTTCACCCCCTCGGGCGCCTTTTCCCGCCTCCCCCGCTCCTCTCCCCCTCACTTCCGGTTTCCGCCTCCCACTTCCGGGTTTCCGACTCCCACTTCCGGGTTCCAACAAATCCCCTCCCCGCCCTCCCCATACACTTTTTTACACCCTTTCACCCCCTCGGGCGCCTTTTCCCGCCTCCCCCGCTCCTCTCCCCCTCACTTCCGGTTTCCGCCTCCCACTTCCGGGTTTCCGACTCCCACTTCCGGGTTCCAACAAATCCCCTCCCCGCCCTCCCCAAACACTTTTTGACACCGTTTCACCCCCTCGGGCGCCTTTTCCCGCCTCCCCCGCTCCTCTCCCCCTCACTTCCGGTTTCCGCCTCCCACTTCCGGGTTTCCGCCTCCCACTTCCGGGTTCCAACAAATCCCCTCCCCGCCCTCCCCAAACACTTTTTTACACCGTTTCACACCCTCGGGCGCCTTTTCCCGCCTCCCCCGCTCCTCTCCCCCTCACTTCCGGTTTCCGCCTCCCACTTCCGGGTTTACGACTCCCACTTCCGGGTTCCAACAAATCCCCTCCCCGCCCTCCCCAAACACTTTTTTACACCCTTTCACCCCCTCGCGCGCCTTTTCCCGCCTCCCCCGCTCCTCTCCCCCTCACTTCCGGTTTCCGCCTCCCACTTCCGAGTTTACGACTCCCACTTCGGGGTTCCAACAAATCCCCTCCCCGCCCTCCCCAAACACTTTTTTACACCCTTTCACCCCCTCGCGCGCCTTTTCCCGCCTCCCCCGCTCCTCTCCCCCTCACTTCCGGTTTCCGCCTCCCACTTCCGGGTTTCCGACTCCCACTTCCGGGTTCCAACAAATCCCCTCCCCGCCCTCCCCAAACACTTTTTTACACCCTTTCACCCCCTCGGGCGCCTTTTCCCGCCTCCCCCGCTCCTCTCCCCCTCACTTCCGGTTTCCGCCTCCCACTTCCGGGTTTCCGACTCCCACTTCCGGGTTCCAACAAATCCCCTCCCCGCCCTCCCCAAACACTTTTTGACACCGTTTCACCCCCTCGGGCGCCTTTTCCCGCCTCCCCCGCTCCTCTCCCCCTCACTTCCGGTTTCCGCCTCCCACTTCCGGGTTTCCGCCTCCCACTTCCGGGTTCCAACAAATCCCCTCCCCGCCCTCCCCAAACACTTTTTTACACCCTTTCACCCCCTCGCGCGCCTTTTCCCGCCTCCCCCGCTCCTCTCCCCCTCACTTCCGGTTTCCGCCTCCCACTTCCGGGTTTCCGACTCCCACTTCCGGGTTCCAACAAATCCCCTCCCCGCCCTCCCCAAACACTTTTTTACACCCTTTCACCCCCTCGGGCGCCTTTTCCCGCCTCCCCCGCTCCTCTCCCCCTCACTTCCGGTTTCCGCCTCCCACTTCCGGGTTTCCGCCTCCCACTTCCGGGTTCCAACAAATCCCCTCCCCGCCCTCCCCAAACACTTTTTTACACCCTTTCACCCCCTCGCACGCCTTTTCCCGCCTCCCCCGCTCCTCTCCCCCTCACTTCCGGTTTCCGCCTCCCACTTCCGGGTTTCCGACTCCCACTTCCGGGTTCCAACAAATCCCCTCCCCGCCCTCCCCAAACACTTTTTTACACCCTTTCACCCCCTCGGACGCCTTTTCCCGCCTCCCCCGCTCCTCTCCCCCTCACTTCCGGTTTCCGCCTCCCACTTCCGGGTTTCCGACTCCCACTTCCGGGTTCCAACAAATCCCCTCCCCGCCCTCCCCAAACACTTTTTTACACCCTTTCACCCCCTCGGGCGCCTTTTCCCGCCTCCCCCGCTCCTCTCCCCCTCACTTCCGGTTTCCGCCTCCCACTTCCGGGTTTCCGACTCCCACTTCCGGGTTCCAACAAATCCCCTCCCCGCCCTCCCCAAACACTTTTTTACACCCTTTCACCCCCTCGCGCGCCTTTTCCCGCCTCCCCCGCTCCTCTCCCCCTCACTTCCGGTTTCCGCCTCCCACTTCCGGGTTTCCGACTCCCACTTCCGGGTTCCAACAAATCCCCTCCCCGCCCTCCCCAAACACTTTTTTACACCGTTTCACCCCCTCGGGCGCCTTTTCCCGCCTCCCCCGCTCCTCTCCCCCTCACTTCCGGTTTCCGCCTCCCACTTCCGGGTTTCCGCCTCCCACTTCCGGGTTCCAACAAATCCCCTCCCCGCCCTCCCCAAACACTTTTTTACACCCTTTCACCCCCTCGGGCGCCTTTTCCCGCCTCCCCCGCTCCTCTCCCCCTCACTTCCGGTTTCCGCCTCCCACTTCCGGGTTTCCGCCTCCCACTTCCGGGTTCCAACAAATCCCCTCCCCGCCCTCCCCAAACACTTTTTTACACCCTTTCACCCCCTCGCACGCCTTTTCCCGCCTCCCCCGCTCCTCTCCCCCTCACTTCCGGTTTCCGCCTCCCACTTCCGGGTTTCCGACTCCCACTTCCGGGTTCCAACAAATCCCCTCCCCGCCCTCCCCAAACACTTTTTTACACCGTTTCTCCCCCTCGCACGCCTTTTCCCGCCTCCCCCGCTCCTCTCCCCCTCACTTCCGGTTTCCGCCTCCCACTTCCGGGTTTCCGCCTCCCACGTCCGGGTTCCAACAAATCCCCTCCCCGCCCTCCCCAAACACTTTTTTACACCCTTTCACCCCCTCGGGCGCCTTTTCCCGCCTCCCCCGCTCCTCTCCCCCTCACTTCCGGTTTCCGCCTCCCACTTCCGGGTTTCCGACTCCCACTTCCGGGTTCCAACAAATCCCCTCCCCGCCCTCCCCATACACTTTTTTACACCCTTTCACCCCCTCGGGCGCCTTTTCCCGCCTCCCCCGCTCCTCTCCCCCTCACTTCCGGTTTCCGCCTCCCACTTCCGGGTTTCCGACTCCCACTTCCGGGTTCCAACAAATCCCCTCCCCGCCCTCCCCAAACACTTTTTTACACCGTTTCACACCCTCGCACGCCTTTTCCCGCCTCCCCCGCTCCTCTCCCCCTCACTTCCGGTTTCCGCCTCCCACTTCCGGGTTTCCGACTCCCACTTCCGGGTTCCAACAAATCCCCTCCCCGCCCTCCCCAAACACTTTTTTACACCGTTTCACACCCTCGGGCGCCTTTTCCCGCCTCCCCCGCTCCTCTCCCCCTCACTTCCGGTTTCCGCCTCCCACTTCCGGGTTTCCGACTCCCACTTCCGGGTTCCAACAAATCCCCTCCCCGCCCTCCCCAAACACTTTTTTACACCCTTTCACCCCCTCGCACGCCTTTTCCCGCCTCCCCCGCTCCTCTCCCCCTCACTTCCGGTTTCCGCCTCCCACTTCCGGGTTTACGACTCCCACTTCCGGGTTCCAACAAATCCCCTCCCCGCCCTCCCCAAACACTTTTTTACACCCTTTCACCCCCTCGGGCGCCTTTTCCCGCCTCCCCCGCTCCTCTCCCCCTCACTTCCGGTTTCCGCCTCCCACTTCCGGGTTTCCGCCTCCCACTTCCGGGTTCCAACAAATCCCCTCCCCGCCCTCCCCAAACACTTTTTTACACCCTTTCACCCCCTCGGGCGCCTTTTCCCGCCTCCCCCGCTCCTCTCCCCCTCACTTCCGGTTTCCGCCTCCCACTTCCGGGTTTCCGACTCCCACTTCCGGGTTCCAACAAATCCCCTCCCCGCCCTCCCCAAACACTTTTTGACACCCTTTCACCCCCTCGGGCGCCTTTTCCCGCCTCCCCCGCTCCTCTCCCCCTCACTTCCGGTTTCCGCCTCCCACTTCCGGGTTTCCGCCTCCCACTTCCGGGTTCCAACAAATCCCCTCCCCGCCCTCCCCAAACACTTTTTTACACCCTTTCACCCCCTCGCGCGCCTTTTCCCGCCTCCCCCGCTCCTCTCCCCCTCACTTCCGGTTTCCGCCTCCCACTTCCGGGTTTCCGCCTCCCACTTCCGGGTTCCAACAAATCCCCTCCCCGCCCTCCCCAAACACTTTTTTACACCGTTTCACCCCCTCGGGCGCCTTTTCCCGCCTCCCCCGCTCCTCTCCCCCTCACTTCCGGTTTCCGCCTCCCACTTCCGGGTTTACGACTCCCACTTCCGGGTTCCAACAAATCCCCTCCCCGCCCTCCCCAAACACTTTTTTACACCCTTTCACCCCCTCGCACGCCTTTTCCCGCCTCCCCCGCTCCTCTCCCCCTCACTTCCGGTTTCCGCCTCCCACTTCCGGGTTTCCGACTCCCACTTCCGGGTTCCAACAAATCCCCTCCCCGCCCTCCCCAAACACTTTTTGACACCGTTTCACCCCCTCGGGCGCCTTTTCCCGCCTCCCCCGCTCCTCTCCCCCTCACTTCCGGTTTCCGCCTCCCACTTCCGGGTTTCCGCCTCCCACTTCCGGGTTCCAACAAATCCCCTCCCCGCCCTCCCCAAACACTTTTTTACACCCTTTCACCCCCTCGCGCGCCTTTTCCCGCCTCCCCCGCTCCTCTCCCCCTCACTTCCGGTTTCCGCCTCCCACTTCCGGGTTTACGACTCCCACTTCCGGGTTCCAACAAATCCCCTCCCCGCCCTCCCCAAACACTTTTTTACACCCTTTCACCACCTCGCGCGCCTTTTCCCGCCTCCCCCGCTCCTCTCCCCCTCACTTCCGGTTTC
This sequence comes from Struthio camelus, assembly GCF_040807025.1. Taxonomy (NCBI): domain Eukaryota; kingdom Metazoa; phylum Chordata; class Aves; order Struthioniformes; family Struthionidae; genus Struthio; species Struthio camelus. The sequence continues at coordinate 99,395 of NW_027182598.1, forward strand.
CGCCTCCCACTTCCGGGTTTCCGCCTCCCACTTCCGGGTTCCAACAAATCCCCTCCCCGCCCTCCCCAAACACTTTTTTACACCCTTTCACCCCCTCGCACGCCTTTTCCCGCCTCCCCCGCTCCTCTCCCCCTCACTTCCGGTTTCCGCCTCCCACTTCCGGGTTTCCGACTCCCACTTCCGGGTTCCACCCAATCCCCTCCCCCGCCCTCCCCAAACACTTTTTGACACCCTTTCACCCCCTCGCACGCCTTTTCCCGCCTCCCCCGCTCCTCTCCCCCTCACTTCCGGTTTCGGCCTCCCACTTCCGGGTTTCCGACTCCCACTTCCGGGTTCCAACAAATCCCCTCCCCGCCCTCCCCAAACACTTTTTTACACCGTTTCACCCCCTCGCACGCCTTTTCCCGCCTCCCCCGCTCCTCTCCCCCTCACTTCCGGTTTCCGCCTCCCACTTCCGGGTTTCCGCCTCCCACGTCCGGGTTCCAACAAATCCCCTCCCCGCCCTCCCCAAACACTTTTTTACACCGTTTCACCCCCTCGGGCGCCTTTTCCCGCCTCCCCCGCTCCTCTCCCCCTCACTTCCGGTTTCCGCCTCCCACTTCCGGGTTTCCGACTCCCACTTCCGGGTTCCAACAAATCCCCTCCCCGCCCTCCCCATACACTTTTTTACACCCTTTCACCCCCTCGGGCGCCTTTTCCCGCCTCCCCCGCTCCTCTCCCCCTCACTTCCGGTTTCCGCCTCCCACTTCCGGGTTTCCGACTCCCACTTCCGGGTTCCAACAAATCCCCTCCCCGCCCTCCCCAAACACTTTTTTACACCCTTTCACCCCCTCGGGCGCCTTTTCCCGCCTCCCCCGCTCCTCTCCCCCTCACTTCCGGTTTCCGCCTCCCACTTCCGGGTTTACGCCTCCCACTTCCGGGTTCCAACAAATCCCCTCCCCGCCCTCCCCAAACACTTTTTTACACCGTTTCACACCCTCGGGCGCCTTTTCCCGCCTCCCCCGCTCCTCTCCCCCTCACTTCCGGTTTCCGCCTCCCACTTCCGGGTTTCCGACTCCCACTTCCGGGTTCCAACAAATCCCCTCCCCGCCCTCCCCAAACACTTTTTTACACCCTTTCACCCCCTCGCACGCCTTTTCCCGCCTCCCCCGCTCCTCTCCCCCTCACTTCCGGTTTCCGCCTCCCACTTCCGGGTTTCCGCCTCCCACTTCCGGGTTCCAACAAATCCCCTCCCCGCCCTCCCCAAACACTTTTTTACACCGTTTCACCCCCTCGGACGCCTTTTCCCGCCTCCCCCGCTCCTCTCCCCCTCACTTCCGGTTTCCGCCTCCCACTTCCGGGTTTCCGACTCCCACTTCCGGGTTCCAACAAATCCCCTCCCCGCCCTCCCCAAACACTTTTTTACACCGTTTCACCCCCTCGGGCGCCTTTTCCCGCCTCCCCCGCTCCTCTCCCCCTCACTTCCGGTTTCCGCCTCCCACTTCCGGGTTTCCGACTCCCACTTCCGGGTTCCAACAAATCCCCTCCCCGCCCTCCCCAAACACTTTTTGACACCGTTTCACCCCCTCGGGCGCCTTTTCCCGCCTCCCCCGCTCCTCTCCCCCTCACTTCCGGTTTCCGCCTCCCACTTCCGGGTTTCCGACTCCCACTTCCGGGTTCCAACAAATCCCCTCCCCGCCCTCCCCAAACACTTTTTTACACCCTTTCACCCCCTCGCGCGCCTTTTCCCGCCTCCCCCGCTCCTCTCCCCCTCACTTCCGGTTTCCGCCTCCCACTTCCGGTTTCCGCCTCCCACTTCCGGGTTCCAACAAATCCCCTCCCCGCCCTCCCCAAACACTTTTTTACACCCTTTCACCCCCTCGGGCGCCTTTTCCCGCCTCCCCCGCTCCTCTCCCCCTCACTTCCGGTTTCCGCCTCCCACTTCCGGGTTTCCGACTCCCACTTCCGGGTTCCAACAAATCCCCTCCCCGCCCTCCCCAAACACTTTTTTACACCCTTTCACCCCCTCGGACGCCTTTTCCCGCCTCCCCCGCTCCTCTCCCCCTCACTTCCGGTTTCCGCCTCCCACTTCCGGGTTTCCGACTCCCACTTCCGGGTTCCAACAAATCCCCTCCCCGCCCTCCCCAAACACTTTTTTACACCCTTTCACCCCCTCGCACGCCTTTTCCCGCCTCCCCCGCTCCTCTCCCCCTCACTTCCGGTTTCCGCCTCCCACTTCCGGGTTTCCGACTCCCACTTCCGGGTTTCCGCCTACCACTTCCGGGTTCCAACAAATCCCCTCCCCGCCCTCCCCAAACACTTTTTTACACCCTTTCACCCCCTCGCGCGCCTTTTCCCGCCTCCCCCGCTCCTCTCCCCCTCACTTCCGGTTTCCGCCTCCCACTTCCGGGTTTCCGACTCCCACTTCCGGGTTCCAACAAATCCCCTCCCCGCCCTCCCCAAACACTTTTTTACACCCTTTCACACCCTCGCACGCCTTTTCCCGCCTCCCCCGCTCCTCTCCCCCTCACTTCCGGTTTCCGCCTCCCACTTCCGGGTTTCCGACTCCCACTTCCGGGTTCCAACAAATCCCCTCCCCGCCCTCCCCAAACACTTTTTTACACCGTTTCACCCCCTCGGGCGCCTTTTCCCGCCTCCCCCGCTCCTCTCCCCCTCACTTCCGGTTTCCGCCTCCCACTTCCGGGTTTCCGACTCCCACTTCCGGGTTCCAACAAATCCCCTCCCCGCCCTCCCCAAACACTTTTTTACACCCTTTCACCCCCTCGCACGCCTTTTCCCGCCTCCCCCGCTCCTCTCCCCCTCACTTCCGGTTTCCGCCTCCCACTTCCGGGTTTCCGCCTCCCACTTCCGGGTTCCAACAAATCCCCTCCCCGCCCTCCCCAAACACTTTTTTACACCGTTTCACCCCCTCGGACGCCTTTTCCCGCCTCCCCCGCTCCTCTCCCCCTCACTTCCGGTTTCCGCCTCCCACTTCCGGGTTTCCGACTCCCACTTCCGGGTTCCAACAAATCCCCTCCCCGCCCTCCCCAAACACTTTTTTACACCCTTTCACCCCCTCGGGCGCCTTTTCCCGCCTCCCCCGCTCCTCTCCCCCTCACTTCCGGTTTCCGCCTCCCACTTCCGGGTTTCCGACTCCCACTTCCGGGTTCCAACAAATCCCCTCCCCGCCCTCCCCAAACACTTTTTGACACCGTTTCACCCCCTCGGGCGCCTTTTCCCGCCTCCCCCGCTCCTCTCCCCCTCACTTCCGGTTTCCGCCTCCCACTTCCGGGTTTCCGACTCCCACTTCCGGGTTCCAACAAATCCCCTCCCCGCCCTCCCCAAACACTTTTTTACACCCTTTCACCCCCTCGCGCGCCTTTTCCCGCCTCCCCCGCTCCTCTCCCCCTCACTTCCGGTTTCCGCCTCCCACTTCCGGTTTCCGACTCCCACTTCCGGGTTCCAACAAATCCCCTCCCCGCCCTCCCCAAACACTTTTTTACACCGTTTCACCCCCTCGGGCGCCTTTTCCCGCCTCCCCCGCTCCTCTCCCCCTCACTTCCGGTTTCCGCCTCCCACTTCCGGGTTTCCGCCTCCCACTTCCGGGTTCCAACAAATCCCCTCCCCGCCCTCCCCAAACACTTTTTTACACCGTTTCACCCCCTCGGGCGCCTTTTCCCGCCTCCCCCGCTCCTCTCCCCCTCACTTCCGGTTTCCGCCTCCCACTTCCGGGTTTCCGACTCCCACTTCCGGGTTCCAACAAATCCCCTCCCCGCCCTCCCCAAACACTTTTTTACACCCTTTCACCCCCTCGCACGCCTTTTCCCGCCTCCCCCGCTCCTCTCCCCCTCACTTCCGGTTTCCGCCTCCCACTTCCGGGTTTCCGACTCCCACTTCCGGGTTTCCGCCTACCACTTCCGGGTTCCAACAAATCCCCTCCCCGCCCTCCCCAAACACTTTTTTACACCCTTTCACCCCCTCGCGCGCCTTTTCCCGCCTCCCCCGCTCCTCTCCCCCTCACTTCCGGTTTCCGCCTCCCACTTCCGGGTTTCCGACTCCCACTTCCGGGTTCCAACAAATCCCCTCCCCGCCCTCCCCAAACACTTTTTTACACCGTTTCACCCCCTCGCACGCCTTTTCCCGCCTCCCCCGCTCCTCTCCCCCTCACTTCCGGTTTCCGCCTCCCACTTCCGGGTTTCCGACTCCCACTTCCGGGTTCCAACAAATCCCCTCCCCGCCCTCCCCAAACACTTTTTTACACCGTTTCACCCCCTCGGGCGCCTTTTCCCGCCTCCCCCGCTCCTCTCCCCCTCACTTCCGGTTTCCGCCTCCCACTTCCGGGTTTCCGACTCCCACTTCCGGGTTCCAACAAATCCCCTCCCCGCCCTCCCCAAACACTTTTTTACACCCTTTCACCCCCTCGGACGCCTTTTCCCGCCTCCCCCGCTCCTCTCCCCCTCACTTCCGGTTTCCGCCTCCCACTTCCGGGTTTCCGACTCCCACTTCCGGGTTCCAACAAATCCCCTCCCCGCCCTCCCCAAACACTTTTTTACACCGTTTCACCCCCTCGGGCGCCTTTTCCCGCCTCCCCCGCTCCTCTCCCCCTCACTTCCGGTTTCCGCCTCCCACTTCCGGGTTTCCGACTCCCACTTCCGGGTTCCAACAAATCCCCTCCCCGCCCTCCCCAAACACTTTTTTACACCGTTTCACCCCCTCGGGCGCCTTTTCCCGCCTCCCCCGCTCCTCTCCCCCTCACTTCCGGTTTCCGCCTCCCACTTCCGGGTTTCCGCCTCCCACTTCCGGGTTCCAACAAATCCCCTCCCCGCCCTCCCCATACACTTTTTTACACCCTTTCACCCCCTCGGGCGCCTTTTCCCGCCTCCCCCGCTCCTCTCCCCCTCACTTCCGGTTTCCGCCTCCCACTTCCGGGTTTCCGCCTCCCACTTCCGGGTTCCAACAAATCCCCTCCCCGCCCTCCCCAAACACTTTTTTACACCCTTTCACCCCCTCGCACGCCTTTTCCCGCCTCCCCCGCTCCTCTCCCCCTCACTTCCGGTTTCCGCCTCCCACTTCCGGGTTTCCGACTCCCACTTCCGGGTTCCAACAAATCCCCTCCCCGCCCTCCCCAAACACTTTTTTACACCGTTTCACCCCCTCGCGCGCCTTTCCCCGCCTCCCCCGCTCCTCTCCCCCTCACTTCCGGTTTCCGCCTCCCACTTCCGGGTTTCCGACTCCCACTTCCGGGTTCCAACAAATCCCCTCCCCGCCCTCCCCAAACACTTTTTTACACCCTTTCACCCCCTCGGACGCCTTTTCCCGCCTCCCCCGCTCCTCTCCCCCTCACTTCCGGTTTCCGCCTCCCACTTCCGGGTTTCCGACTCCCACTTCCGGGTTCCAACAAATCCCCTCCCCGCCCTCCCCAAACACTTTTTTACACCCTTTCACCCCCTCGCACGCCTTTTCCCGCCTCCCCCGCTCCTCTCCCCCTCACTTCCGGTTTCCGCCTCCCACTTCCGGGTTTCCGACTCCCACTTCCGGGTTTCCGCCTACCACTTCCGGGTTCCAACAAATCCCCTCCCCGCCCTCCCCAAACACTTTTTTACACCCTTTCACCCCCTCGCGCGCCTTTTCCCGCCTCCCCCGCTCCTCTCCCCCTCACTTCCGGTTTCCGCCTCCCACTTCCGGGTTTCCGCCTCCCACTTCCGGGTTCCAACAAATCCCCTCCCCGCCCTCCCCAAACACTTTTTTACACCGTTTCACCCCCTCGCACGCCTTTTCCCGCCTCCCCCGCTCCTCTCCCCCTCACTTCCGGTTTCCGCCTCCCACTTCCGGGTTTCCGACTCCCACTTCCGGGTTCCAACAAATCCCCTCCCCGCCCTCCCCAAACACTTTTTTACACCGTTTCACCCCCTCGGGCGCCTTTTCCCGCCTCCCCCGCTCCTCTCCCCCTCACTTCCGGTTTCCGCCTCCCACTTCCGGGTTTCCGACTCCCACTTCCGGGTTCCAACAAATCCCCTCCCCGCCCTCCCCAAACACTTTTTTACACCCTTTCACCCCCTCGCACGCCTTTTCCCGCCTCCCCCGCTCCTCTCCCCCTCACTTCCGGTTTCCGCCTCCCACTTCCGGGTTTCCGCCTCCCACTTCCGGGTTCCAACAAATCCCCTCCCCGCCCTCCCCAAACACTTTTTTACACCGTTTCACCCCCTCGGACGCCTTTTCCCGCCTCCCCCGCTCCTCTCCCCCTCACTTCCGGTTTCCGCCTCCCACTTCCGGGTTTCCGACTCCCACTTCCGGGTTCCAACAAATCCCCTCCCCGCCCTCCCCAAACACTTTTTTACACCCTTTCACCCCCTCGGGCGCCTTTTCCCGCCTCCCCCGCTCCTCTCCCCCTCACTTCCGGTTTCCGCCTCCCACTTCCGGGTTTCCGACTCCCACTTCCGGGTTCCAACAAATCCCCTCCCCGCCCTCCCCAAACACTTTTTGACACCGTTTCACCCCCTCGGGCGCCTTTTCCCGCCTCCCCCGCTCCTCTCCCCCTCACTTCCGGTTTCCGCCTCCCACTTCCGGGTTTCCGCCTCCCACTTCCGGGTTCCAACAAATCCCCTCCCCGCCCTCCCCAAACACTTTTTTACACCCTTTCACCCCCTCGCGCGCCTTTTCCCGCCTCCCCCGCTCCTCTCCCCCTCACTTCCGGTTTCCGCCTCCCACTTCCGGTTTCCGCCTCCCACTTCCGGGTTCCAACAAATCCCCTCCCCGCCCTCCCCAAACACTTTTTTACACCGTTTCACCCCCTCGGGCGCCTTTTCCCGCCTCCCCCGCTCCTCTCCCCCTCACTTCCGGTTTCCGCCTCCCACTTCCGGGTTTCCGCCTCCCACTTCCGGGTTCCAACAAATCCCCTCCCCGCCCTCCCCAAACACTTTTTTACACCGTTTCACCCCCTCGGGCGCCTTTTCCCGCCTCCCCCGCTCCTCTCCCCCTCACTTCCGGTTTCCGCCTCCCACTTCCGGGTTTCCGACTCCCACTTCCGGGTTCCAACAAATCCCCTCCCCGCCCTCCCCAAACACTTTTTTACACCCTTTCACCCCCTCGCACGCCTTTTCCCGCCTCCCCCGCTCCTCTCCCCCTCACTTCCGGTTTCCGCCTCCCACTTCCGGGTTTCCGACTCCCACTTCCGGGTTTCCGCCTACCACTTCCGGGTTCCAACAAATCCCCTCCCCGCCCTCCCCAAACACTTTTTTACACCCTTTCACCCCCTCGCGCGCCTTTTCCCGCCTCCCCCGCTCCTCTCCCCCTCACTTCCGGTTTCCGCCTCCCACTTCCGGGTTTCCGACTCCCACTTCCGGGTTCCAACAAATCCCCTCCCCGCCCTCCCCAAACACTTTTTTACACCGTTTCACCCCCTCGCACGCCTTTTCCCGCCTCCCCCGCTCCTCTCCCCCTCACTTCCGGTTTCCGCCTCCCACTTCCGGGTTTCCGACTCCCACTTCCGGGTTCCAACAAATCCCCTCCCCGCCCTCCCCAAACACTTTTTTACACCGTTTCACCCCCTCGGGCGCCTTTTCCCGCCTCCCCCGCTCCTCTCCCCCTCACTTCCGGTTTCCGCCTCCCACTTCCGGGTTTCCGACTCCCACTTCCGGGTTCCAACAAATCCCCTCCCCGCCCTCCCCAAACACTTTTTTACACCCTTTCACCCCCTCGGACGCCTTTTCCCGCCTCCCCCGCTCCTCTCCCCCTCACTTCCGGTTTCCGCCTCCCACTTCCGGGTTTCCGACTCCCACTTCCGGGTTCCAACAAATCCCCTCCCCGCCCTCCCCAAACACTTTTTTACACCGTTTCACCCCCTCGGGCGCCTTTTCCCGCCTCCCCCGCTCCTCTCCCCCTCACTTCCGGTTTCCGCCTCCCACTTCCGGGTTTCCGACTCCCACTTCCGGGTTCCAACAAATCCCCTCCCCGCCCTCCCCAAACACTTTTTTACACCGTTTCACCCCCTCGGGCGCCTTTTCCCGCCTCCCCCGCTCCTCTCCCCCTCACTTCCGGTTTCCGCCTCCCACTTCCGGGTTTCCGCCTCCCACTTCCGGGTTCCAACAAATCCCCTCCCCGCCCTCCCCAAACACTTTTTTACACCCTTTCACCCCCTCGGGCGCCTTTTCCCGCCTCCCCCGCTCCTCTCCCCCTCACTTCCGGTTTCCGCCTCCCACTTCCGGGTTTCCGCCTCCCACTTCCGGGTTCCAACAAATCCCCTCCCCGCCCTCCCCAAACACTTTTTTACACCCTTTCACCCCCTCGCACGCCTTTTCCCGCCTCCCCCGCTCCTCTCCCCCTCACTTCCGGTTTCCGCCTCCCACTTCCGGGTTTCCGACTCCCACTTCCGGGTTCCAACAAATCCCCTCCCCGCCCTCCCCAAACACTTTTTTACACCGTTTCACCCCCTCGCGCGCCTTTCCCCGCCTCCCCCGCTCCTCTCCCCCTCACTTCCGGTTTCCGCCTCCCACTTCCGGGTTTCCGACTCCCACTTCCGGGTTCCAACAAATCCCCTCCCCGCCCTCCCCAAACACTTTTTTACACCCTTTCACCCCCTCGGGCGCCTTTTCCCGCCTCCCCCGCTCCTCTCCCCCTCACTTCCGGTTTCCGCCTCCCACTTCCGGGTTTCCGACTCCCACTTCCGGGTTCCAACAAATCCCCTCCCCGCCCTCCCCAAACACTTTTTTACACCCTTTCACCCCCTCGCGCGCCTTTTCCCGCCTCCCCCGCTCCTCTCCCCCTCACTTCCGGTTTCCGCCTCCCACTTCCGGGTTTCCGACTCCCACTTCCGGGTTCCAACAAATCCCCTCCCCGCCCTCCCCAAACACTTTTTTACACCCTTTCACCCCCTCGCACGCCTTTTCCCGCCTCCCCCGCTCCTCTCCCCCTCACTTCCGGTTTCCGCCTCCCACTTCCGGGTTTCCGACTCCCACTTCCGGGTTCCAACAAATCCCCTCCCCGCCCTCCCCAAACACTTTTTTACACCGTTTCACCCCCTCGGGCGCCTTTTCCCGCCTCCCCCGCTCCTCTCCCCCTCACTTCCGGTTTCCGCCTCCCACTTCCGGGTTTCCGACTCCCACTTCCGGGTTCCAACAAATCCCCTCCCCGCCCTCCCCAAACACTTTTTGACACCCTTTCACCCCCTCGGGCGCCTTTTCCCGCCTCCCCCGCTCCTCTCCCCCTCACTTCCGGTTTCCGCCTCCCACTTCCGGGTTTCCGACTCCCACTTCCGGGTTCCAACAAATCCCCTCCCCGCCCTCCCCAAACACTTTTTTACACCCTTTCACCCCCTCGCGCGCCTTTTCCCGCCTCCCCCGCTCCTCTCCCCCTCACTTCCGGTTTCCGCCTCCCACTTCCGGGTTTCCGACTCCCACTTCCGGGTTCCAACAAATCCCCTCCCCGCCCTCCCCAAACACTTTTTTACACCCTTTCACCCCCTCGGGCGCCTTTTCCCGCCTCCCCCGCTCCTCTCCCCCTCACTTCCGGTTTCCGCCTCCCACTTCCGGGTTTCCGACTCCCACTTCCGGGTTCCAACAAATCCCCTCCCCGCCCTCCCCAAACACTTTTTTACACCCTTTCACCCCCTCGGGCGCCTTTTCCCGCCTCCCCCGCTCCTCTCCCCCTCACTTCCGGTTTCCGCCTCCCACTTCCGGGTTTCCGACTCCCACTTCCGGGTTCCAACAAATCCCCTCCCCGCCCTCCCCAAACACTTTTTTACACCGTTTCACCCCCTCGGGCGCCTTTTCCCGCCTCCCCCGCTCCTCTCCCCCTCACTTCCGGTTTCCGCCTCCCACTTCCGGGTTTCCGCCTCCCACTTCCGGGTTCCAACAAATCCCCTCCCCGCCCTCCCCAAACACTTTTTTACACCCTTTCACACCCTCGCACGCCTTTTCCCGCCTCCCCCGCTCCTCTCCCCCTCACTTCCGGTTTCCGCCTCCCACTTCCGGGTTTCCACCTCCCACTTCCGGGTTCCAACAAATCCCCTCCCCGCCCTCCCCAAACACTTTTTTACACCCTTTCACCCCCTCGGGCGCCTTTTCCCGCCTCCCCCGCTCCTCTCCCCCTCACTTCCGGTTTCCGCCTCCCACTTCCGGGTTTCCACCTCCCACTTCCGGGTTCCAACAAATCCCCTCCCCGCCCTCCCCAAACACTTTTTTACACCCTTTCACCCCCTCGGGCGCCTTTTCCCGCCTCCCCCGCTCCTCTCCCCCTCACTTCCGGTTTCCGCCTCCCACTTCCGGGTTTCCGACTCCCACTTCCGGGTTCCAACAAATCCCCTCCCCGCCCTCCCCAAACACTTTTTTACACCGTTTCACCCCCTCGGACGCCTTTTCCCGCCTCCCCCGCTCCTCTCCCCCTCACTTCCGGTTTCCGCCTCCCACTTCCGGGTTTCCGACTCCCACTTCCGGGTTCCAACAAATCCCCTCCCCGCCCTCCCCAAACACTTTTTTACACCCTTTCACCCCCTCGGACGCCTTTTCCCGCCTCCCCCGCTCCTCTCCCCCTCACTTCCGGTTTCCGCCTCCCACTTCCGGGTTCCAACAAATCCCCTCCCCGCCCTCCCCAAACACTTTTTTACACCGTTTCCCCACCTCGGACGCCTTTTCCCGCCTCCCCCGCTCCTCTCCCCCTCACTTCCGGTTTCCGCCTCCCACTTCCGGGTTTCCGACTCCCACTTCCGGGTTCCAACAAATCCCCTCCCCGCCCTCCCCAAACACTTTTTTACACCCTTTCACCTCCTCGCGCGCCTTTTCCCGCCTCCCCCGCTCCTCTCCCCCTCACTTCCGGTTTCCGCCTCCCACTTCCGGGTTTCCGACTCCCACTTCCGGGTTCCAACAAATCCCCTCCCCGCCCTCCCCAAACACTTTTTTACACCGTTTCACCCCCTCGGGCGCCTTTTCCCGCCTCCCCCACTCCTCTCCCCCTCACTTCCGGTTTCCGCCTCCCACTTCCGGGTTTCCGACTCCCACTTCCGGGTTCCAACAAATCCCCTCCCCGCCCTCCCCAAACACTTTTTTACACCCTTTCACCCCCTCGGGCGCCTTTTCCCGCCTCCCCCGCTCCTCTCCCCCTCACTTCCGGTTTCCGCCTCCCACTTCCGGGTTTCCGACTCCCACTTCCGGGTTCCAACAAATCCCCTCCCCGCCCTCCCCAAACACTTTTTTACACCCTTTCACCCCCTCGGGCGCCTTTTCCCGCCTCCCCCGCTCCTCTCCCCCTCACTTCCGGTTTCCGCCTCCCACTTCCGGGTTTCCGCCTCCCACTTCCGGGTTCCACCCAATCCCCTCCCCCGCCCTCCCCATACACTTTTTTACACCCTTTCACCCCCTCGGGCGCCTTTTCCCGCCTCCCCCGCTCCTCTCCCCCTCACTTCCGGTTTCCGCCTCCCACTTCCGGGTTTCCGACTCCCACTTCCGGGTTCCAACAAATCCCCTCCCCGCCCTCCCCAAACACTTTTTTACACCCTTTCACCCCCTCGGGCGCCTTTTCCCGCCTCCCCCGCTCCTCTCCCCCTCACTTCCGGTTTCCGCCTCCCACTTCCGGGTTTCCGACTCCCACTTCCGGGTTCCAACAAATCCCCTCCCCGCCCTCCCCAAACACTTTTTTACACCCTTTCACCCCCTCGGACGCCTTTTCCCGCCTCCCCCGCTCCTCTCCCCCTCACTTCCGGTTTCCGCCTCCCACTTCCGGGTTTCCGACTCCCACTTCCGGGTTCCAACAAATCCCCTCCCCGCCCTCCCCAAACACTTTTTTACACCCTTTCACCCCCTCGCACGCCTTTTCCCGCCTCCCCCGCTCCTCTCCCCCTCACTTCCGGTTTCCGCCTCCCACTTCCGGGTTTCCGCCTCCCACTTCCGGGTTCCAACAAATCCCCTCCCCCGCCCTCCCCAAACTCTTTTTTACACCCTTTCACCCCCTCGCGCGCCTTTTCCCGCCTCCCCCGCTCCTCTCCCCCTCACTTCCGGTTTCCGCCTCCCACTTCCGGGTTTCCGACTCCCACTTCCGGGTTCCAACAAATCCCCTCCCCGCCCTCCCCAAACACTTTTTTACACCCTTTCACCCCCTCGCGCGCCTTTTCCCGCCTCCCCCGCTCCTCTCCCCCTCACTTCCGGTTTCCGCCTCCCACTTCCGGGTTTCCGCCTCCCACTTCCGGGTTCCAACAAATCCCCTCCCCGCCCTCCCCAAACACTTTTTTACACCCTTTCACCCCCTCGCCCGCCTTTTCCCGCCTCCCCCGCTCCTCTCCCCCTCACTTCCGGTTTCCGCCTCCCACTTCCGGGTTTCCGCCTCCCACTTCCGGGTTCCAACAAATCCCCTCCCCGCCCTCCCCAAACACTTTTTTACACCCTTTCACCCCCTCGGGCGCCTTTTCCCGCCTCCCCCGCTCCTCTCCCCCTCACTTCCGGTTTCCGCCTCCCACTTCCGGGTTTACGACTCCCACTTCCGGGTTCCAACAAATCCCCTCCCCGCCCTCCCCAAACACTTTTTTACACCCTTTCACCCCCTCGCGCGCCTTTTCCCGCCTCCCCCGCTCCTCTCCCCCTCACTTCCGGTTTCCGCCTCCCACTTCCGGGTTTCCGACTCCCACTTCCGGGTTCCAACAAATCCCCTCCCCGCCCTCCCCAAACACTTTTTTACACCCTTTCACCCCCTCGGACGCCTTTTCCCGCCTCCCCCGCTCCTCTCCCCCTCACTTCCGGTTTCCGCCTCCCACTTCCGGGTTTCCGACTCCCACTTCCGGGTTCCAACAAATCCCCTCCCCGCCCTCCCCAAACACTTTTTTACACCCTTTCACCCCCTCGCGCGCCTTTTCCCGCCTCCCCCGCTCCTCTCCCCCTCACTTCCGGTTTCCGCCTCCCACTTCCGGGTTTCCGACTCCCACTTCCGGGTTCCAACAAATCCCCTCCCCGCCCTCCCCAAACACTTTTTTACACCCTTTCACCCCCTCGCACGCCTTTTCCCGCCTCCCCCGCTCCTCTCCCCCTCACTTCCGGTTTCCGCCTCCCACTTCCGGGTTTACGACTCCCACTTCCGGGTTCCAACAAATCCCCTCCCCGCCCTCCCCAAACACTTTTTTACACCCTTTCACCCCCTCGGGCGCCTTTTCCCGCCTCCCCCGCTCCTCTCCCCCTCACTTCCGGTTTCCGCCTCCCACTTCCGGGTTTCCGACTCCCACTTCCGGGTTCCAACAAATCCCCTCCCCGCCCTCCCCAAACACTTTTTTACACCCTTTCACCCCCTCGCACGCCTTTTCCCGCCTCCCCCGCTCCTCTCCCCCTCACTTCCGGTTTCCGCCTCCCACTTCCGGGTTTCCGCCTCCCACTTCCGGGTTCCAACAAATCCCCTCCCCGCCCTCCCCAAACACTTTTTTACACCGTTTCACCCCCTCGCACGCCTTTTCCCGCCTCCCCCGCTCCTCTCCCCCTCACTTCCGGTTTCCGCCTCCCACTTCCGGGTTTCCGCCTCCCACGTCCGGGTTCCAACAAATCCCCTCCCCGCCCTCCCCAAACACTTTTTTACACCCTTTCACCCCCTCGGGCGCCTTTTCCCGCCTCCCCCGCTCCTCTCCCCCTCACTTCCGGTTTCCGCCTCCCACTTCCGGGTTTCCGACTCCCACTTCCGGGTTCCAACAAATCCCCTCCCCGCCCTCCCCATACACTTTTTTACACCCTTTCACCCCCTCGGGCGCCTTTTCCCGCCTCCCCCGCTCCTCTCCCCCTCACTTCCGGTTTCCGCCTCCCACTTCCGGGTTTCCGACTCCCACTTCCGGGTTCCAACAAATCCCCTCCCCGCCCTCCCCAAACACTTTTTGACACCGTTTCACCCCCTCGGGCGCCTTTTCCCGCCTCCCCCGCTCCTCTCCCCCTCACTTCCGGTTTCCGCCTCCCACTTCCGGGTTTCCGCCTCCCACTTCCGGGTTCCAACAAATCCCCTCCCCGCCCTCCCCAAACACTTTTTTACACCGTTTCACACCCTCGGGCGCCTTTTCCCGCCTCCCCCGCTCCTCTCCCCCTCACTTCCGGTTTCCGCCTCCCACTTCCGGGTTTCCGACTCCCACTTCCGGGTTCCAACAAATCCCCTCCCCGCCCTCCCCAAACACTTTTTTACACCCTTTCACCCCCTCGCACGCCTTTTCCCGCCTCCCCCGCTCCTCTCCCCCTCACTTCCGGTTTCCGCCTCCCACTTCCGGGTTTACGACTCCCACTTCGGGGTTCCAACAAATCCCCTCCCCGCCCTCCCCAAACACTTTTTTACACCCTTTCACCCCCTCGGGCGCCTTTTCCCGCCTCCCCCGCTCCTCTCCCCCTCACTTCCGGTTTCCGCCTCCCACTTCCGGGTTTCCGACTCCCACTTCCGGGTTCCAACAAATCCCCTCCCCGCCCTCCCCAAACACTTTTTTACACCCTTTCACCCCCTCGGGCGCCTTTTCCCGCCTCCCCCGCTCCTCTCCCCCTCACTTCCGGTTTCCGCCTCCCACTTCCGGGTTTCCGACTCCCACTTCCGGGTTCCAACAAATCCCCTCCCCGCCCTCCCCAAACACTTTTTGACACCGTTTCACCCCCTCGGGCGCCTTTTCCCGCCTCCCCCGCTCCTCTCCCCCTCACTTCCGGTTTCCGCCTCCCACTTCCGGGTTTCCGCCTCCCACTTCCGGGTTCCAACAAATCCCCTCCCCGCCCTCCCCAAACACTTTTTTACACCCTTTCACCCCCTCGCGCGCCTTTTCCCGCCTCCCCCGCTCCTCTCCCCCTCACTTCCGGTTTCCGCCTCCCACTTCCGGGTTTCCGCCTCCCACTTCCGGGTTCCAACAAATCCCCTCCCCGCCCTCCCCAAACACTTTTTTACACCGTTTCACCCCCTCGGGCGCCTTTTCCCGCCTCCCCCGCTCCTCTCCCCCTCACTTCCGGTTTCCGCCTCCCACTTCCGGGTTTCCGACTCCCACTTCCGGGTTCCAACAAATCCCCTCCCCGCCCTCCCCAAACACTTTTTTACACCCTTTCACCCCCTCGCACGCCTTTTCCCGCCTCCCCCGCTCCTCTCCCCCTCACTTCCGGTTTCCGCCTCCCACTTCCGGGTTTCCGACTCCCACTTCCGGGTTCCAACAAATCCCCTCCCCGCCCTCCCCAAACACTTTTTGACACCGTTTCACCCCCTCGGACGCCTTTTCCCGCCTCCCCCGCTCCTCTCCCCCTCACTTCCGGTTTCCGCCTCCCACTTCCGGGTTTCCGCCTCCCACTTCCGGGTTCCAACAAATCCCCTCCCCGCCCTCCCCAAACACTTTTTTACACCCTTTCACCCCCTCGCGCGCCTTTTCCCGCCTCCCCCGCTCCTCTCCCCCTCACTTCCGGTTTCCGCCTCCCACTTCCGGGTTTCCGACTCCCACTTCCGGGTTCCAACAAATCCCCTCCCCGCCCTCCCCAAACACTTTTTTACACCCTTTCACCCCCTCGCACGCCTTTTCCCGCCTCCCCCGCTCCTCTCCCCCTCACTTCCGGTTTCCGCCTCCCACTTCCGGGTTTCCGACTCCCACTTCCGGGTTCCAACAAATCCCCTCCCCGCCCTCCCCAAACACTTTTTTACACCCTTTCACCCCCTCGGGCGCCTTTTCCCGCCTCCCCCGCTCCTCTCCCCCTCACTTCCGGTTTCCGCCTCCCACTTCCGGGTTTCCGCCTCCCACTTCCGGGTTCCAACAAATCCCCTCCCCGCCCTCCCCAAACACTTTTTTACACCCTTTCACCCCCTCGGGCGCCTTTTCCCGCCTCCCCCGCTCCTCTCCCCCTCACTTCCGGTTTCCGCCTCCCACTTCCGGGTTTCCGACTCCCACTTCCGGGTTCCAACAAATCCCCTCCCCGCCCTCCCCAAACACTTTTTTACACCCTTTCACCCCCTCGCGCGCCTTTTCCCGCCTCCCCCGCTCCTCTCCCCCTCACTTCCGGTTTCCGCCTCCCACTTCCGGGTTTCCGACTCCCACTTCCGGGTTCCAACAAATCCCCTCCCCGCCCTCCCCAAACACTTTTTTACACCCTTTCACCCCCTCGGGCGCCTTTTCCCGCCTCCCCCGCTCCTCTCCCCCTCACTTCCGGTTTCCGCCTCCCACTTCCGGGTTTCCGACTCCCACTTCCGGGTTCCAACAAATCCCCTCCCCGCCCTCCCCAAACACTTTTTTACACCCTTTCACCCCCTCGCGCGCCTTTTCCCGCCTCCCCCGCTCCTCTCCCCCTCACTTCCGGTTTCCGCCTCCCACTTCCGGGTTTCCGACTCCCACTTCCGGGTTCCAACAAATCCCCTCCCCGCCCTCCCCAAACACTTTTTGACACCGTTTCACCCCCTCGGGCGCCTTTTCCCGCCTCCCCCGCTCCTCTCCCCCTC
Source organism: Struthio camelus (assembly GCF_040807025.1). Lineage (NCBI taxonomy): Eukaryota > Metazoa > Chordata > Aves > Struthioniformes > Struthionidae > Struthio > Struthio camelus. The sequence goes on from NW_027182598.1 coordinate 115,763, forward strand.
ACTTCCGGTTTCCGCCTCCCACTTCCGGGTTTCCGCCTCCCACTTCCGGGTTCCAACAAATCCCCTACCCGCCCTCCCCAAACACTTTTTTACACCCTTTCACCCCCTCGGGCGCCTTTTCCCGCCTCCCCCGCTCCTCTCCCCCTCACTTCCGGTTTCCGCCTCCCACTTCCGGGTTTCCGCCTCCCACTTCCGGGTTCCAACAAATCCCCTCCCCGCCCTCCCCAAACACTTTTTTACACCCTTTCACCCCCTCGCACGCCTTTTCCCGCCTCCCCCGCTCCTCTCCCCCTCACTTCCGGTTTCCGCCTCCCACTTCCGGGTTTCCGACTCCCACTTCCGGGTTCCAACAAATCCCCTCCCCGCCCTCCCCAAACACTTTTTTACACCGTTTCTCCCCCTCGCACGCCTTTTCCCGCCTCCCCCGCTCCTCTCCCCCTCACTTCCGGTTTCCGCCTCCCACTTCCGGGTTTCCGCCTCCCACGTCCGGGTTCCAACAAATCCCCTCCCCGCCCTCCCCAAACACTTTTTTACACCCTTTCACCCCCTCGGGCGCCTTTTCCCGCCTCCCCCGCTCCTCTCCCCCTCACTTCCGGTTTCCGCCTCCCACTTCCGGGTTTCCGACTCCCACTTCCGGGTTCCAACAAATCCCCTCCCCGCCCTCCCCATACACTTTTTTACACCCTTTCACCCCCTCGGGCGCCTTTTCCCGCCTCCCCCGCTCCTCTCCCCCTCACTTCCGGTTTCCGCCTCCCACTTCCGGGTTTCCGACTCCCACTTCCGGGTTCCAACAAATCCCCTCCCCGCCCTCCCCAAACACTTTTTTACACCGTTTCACACCCTCGCACGCCTTTTCCCGCCTCCCCCGCTCCTCTCCCCCTCACTTCCGGTTTCCGCCTCCCACTTCCGGGTTTCCGACTCCCACTTCCGGGTTCCAACAAATCCCCTCCCCGCCCTCCCCAAACACTTTTTTACACCGTTTCACACCCTCGGGCGCCTTTTCCCGCCTCCCCCGCTCCTCTCCCCCTCACTTCCGGTTTCCGCCTCCCACTTCCGGGTTTCCGACTCCCACTTCCGGGTTCCAACAAATCCCCTCCCCGCCCTCCCCAAACACTTTTTTACACCCTTTCACCCCCTCGCACGCCTTTTCCCGCCTCCCCCGCTCCTCTCCCCCTCACTTCCGGTTTCCGCCTCCCACTTCCGGGTTTACGACTCCCACTTCCGGGTTCCAACAAATCCCCTCCCCGCCCTCCCCAAACACTTTTTTACACCCTTTCACCCCCTCGGGCGCCTTTTCCCGCCTCCCCCGCTCCTCTCCCCCTCACTTCCGGTTTCCGCCTCCCACTTCCGGGTTTCCGCCTCCCACTTCCGGGTTCCAACAAATCCCCTCCCCGCCCTCCCCAAACACTTTTTTACACCCTTTCACCCCCTCGGGCGCCTTTTCCCGCCTCCCCCGCTCCTCTCCCCCTCACTTCCGGTTTCCGCCTCCCACTTCCGGGTTTCCGACTCCCACTTCCGGGTTCCAACAAATCCCCTCCCCGCCCTCCCCAAACACTTTTTGACACCCTTTCACCCCCTCGGGCGCCTTTTCCCGCCTCCCCCGCTCCTCTCCCCCTCACTTCCGGTTTCCGCCTCCCACTTCCGGGTTTCCGCCTCCCACTTCCGGGTTCCAACAAATCCCCTCCCCGCCCTCCCCAAACACTTTTTTACACCCTTTCACCCCCTCGCGCGCCTTTTCCCGCCTCCCCCGCTCCTCTCCCCCTCACTTCCGGTTTCCGCCTCCCACTTCCGGGTTTCCGCCTCCCACTTCCGGGTTCCAACAAATCCCCTCCCCGCCCTCCCCAAACACTTTTTTACACCGTTTCACCCCCTCGGGCGCCTTTTCCCGCCTCCCCCGCTCCTCTCCCCCTCACTTCCGGTTTCCGCCTCCCACTTCCGGGTTTACGACTCCCACTTCCGGGTTCCAACAAATCCCCTCCCCGCCCTCCCCAAACACTTTTTTACACCCTTTCACCCCCTCGCACGCCTTTTCCCGCCTCCCCCGCTCCTCTCCCCCTCACTTCCGGTTTCCGCCTCCCACTTCCGGGTTTCCGACTCCCACTTCCGGGTTCCAACAAATCCCCTCCCCGCCCTCCCCAAACACTTTTTGACACCGTTTCACCCCCTCGGGCGCCTTTTCCCGCCTCCCCCGCTCCTCTCCCCCTCACTTCCGGTTTCCGCCTCCCACTTCCGGGTTTCCGCCTCCCACTTCCGGGTTCCAACAAATCCCCTCCCCGCCCTCCCCAAACACTTTTTTACACCCTTTCACCCCCTCGCGCGCCTTTTCCCGCCTCCCCCGCTCCTCTCCCCCTCACTTCCGGTTTCCGCCTCCCACTTCCGGGTTTACGACTCCCACTTCCGGGTTCCAACAAATCCCCTCCCCGCCCTCCCCAAACACTTTTTTACACCCTTTCACCACCTCGCGCGCCTTTTCCCGCCTCCCCCGCTCCTCTCCCCCTCACTTCCGGTTTCCGCCTCCCACTTCCGGGTTTCCGCCTCCCACTTCCGGGTTCCAACAAATCCCCTCCCCGCCCTCCCCAAACACTTTTTTACACCCTTTCACCCCCTCGCACGCCTTTTCCCGCCTCCCCCGCTCCTCTCCCCCTCACTTCCGGTTTCCGCCTCCCACTTCCGGGTTTCCGACTCCCACTTCCGGGTTCCACCCAATCCCCTCCCCCGCCCTCCCCAAACACTTTTTGACACCCTTTCACCCCCTCGCACGCCTTTTCCCGCCTCCCCCGCTCCTCTCCCCCTCACTTCCGGTTTCGGCCTCCCACTTCCGGGTTTCCGACTCCCACTTCCGGGTTCCAACAAATCCCCTCCCCGCCCTCCCCAAACACTTTTTTACACCGTTTCACCCCCTCGCACGCCTTTTCCCGCCTCCCCCGCTCCTCTCCCCCTCACTTCCGGTTTCCGCCTCCCACTTCCGGGTTTCCGCCTCCCACGTCCGGGTTCCAACAAATCCCCTCCCCGCCCTCCCCAAACACTTTTTTACACCGTTTCACCCCCTCGGGCGCCTTTTCCCGCCTCCCCCGCTCCTCTCCCCCTCACTTCCGGTTTCCGCCTCCCACTTCCGGGTTTCCGACTCCCACTTCCGGGTTCCAACAAATCCCCTCCCCGCCCTCCCCATACACTTTTTTACACCCTTTCACCCCCTCGGGCGCCTTTTCCCGCCTCCCCCGCTCCTCTCCCCCTCACTTCCGGTTTCCGCCTCCCACTTCCGGGTTTCCGACTCCCACTTCCGGGTTCCAACAAATCCCCTCCCCGCCCTCCCCAAACACTTTTTTACACCCTTTCACCCCCTCGGGCGCCTTTTCCCGCCTCCCCCGCTCCTCTCCCCCTCACTTCCGGTTTCCGCCTCCCACTTCCGGGTTTACGCCTCCCACTTCCGGGTTCCAACAAATCCCCTCCCCGCCCTCCCCAAACACTTTTTTACACCGTTTCACACCCTCGGGCGCCTTTTCCCGCCTCCCCCGCTCCTCTCCCCCTCACTTCCGGTTTCCGCCTCCCACTTCCGGGTTTCCGACTCCCACTTCCGGGTTCCAACAAATCCCCTCCCCGCCCTCCCCAAACACTTTTTTACACCCTTTCACCCCCTCGCACGCCTTTTCCCGCCTCCCCCGCTCCTCTCCCCCTCACTTCCGGTTTCCGCCTCCCACTTCCGGGTTTCCGCCTCCCACTTCCGGGTTCCAACAAATCCCCTCCCCGCCCTCCCCAAACACTTTTTTACACCGTTTCACCCCCTCGGACGCCTTTTCCCGCCTCCCCCGCTCCTCTCCCCCTCACTTCCGGTTTCCGCCTCCCACTTCCGGGTTTCCGACTCCCACTTCCGGGTTCCAACAAATCCCCTCCCCGCCCTCCCCAAACACTTTTTTACACCGTTTCACCCCCTCGGGCGCCTTTTCCCGCCTCCCCCGCTCCTCTCCCCCTCACTTCCGGTTTCCGCCTCCCACTTCCGGGTTTCCGACTCCCACTTCCGGGTTCCAACAAATCCCCTCCCCGCCCTCCCCAAACACTTTTTGACACCGTTTCACCCCCTCGGGCGCCTTTTCCCGCCTCCCCCGCTCCTCTCCCCCTCACTTCCGGTTTCCGCCTCCCACTTCCGGGTTTCCGACTCCCACTTCCGGGTTCCAACAAATCCCCTCCCCGCCCTCCCCAAACACTTTTTTACACCCTTTCACCCCCTCGCGCGCCTTTTCCCGCCTCCCCCGCTCCTCTCCCCCTCACTTCCGGTTTCCGCCTCCCACTTCCGGTTTCCGCCTCCCACTTCCGGGTTCCAACAAATCCCCTCCCCGCCCTCCCCAAACACTTTTTTACACCCTTTCACCCCCTCGGGCGCCTTTTCCCGCCTCCCCCGCTCCTCTCCCCCTCACTTCCGGTTTCCGCCTCCCACTTCCGGGTTTCCGACTCCCACTTCCGGGTTCCAACAAATCCCCTCCCCGCCCTCCCCAAACACTTTTTTACACCCTTTCACCCCCTCGGACGCCTTTTCCCGCCTCCCCCGCTCCTCTCCCCCTCACTTCCGGTTTCCGCCTCCCACTTCCGGGTTTCCGACTCCCACTTCCGGGTTCCAACAAATCCCCTCCCCGCCCTCCCCAAACACTTTTTTACACCCTTTCACCCCCTCGCACGCCTTTTCCCGCCTCCCCCGCTCCTCTCCCCCTCACTTCCGGTTTCCGCCTCCCACTTCCGGGTTTCCGACTCCCACTTCCGGGTTTCCGCCTACCACTTCCGGGTTCCAACAAATCCCCTCCCCGCCCTCCCCAAACACTTTTTTACACCCTTTCACCCCCTCGCGCGCCTTTTCCCGCCTCCCCCGCTCCTCTCCCCCTCACTTCCGGTTTCCGCCTCCCACTTCCGGGTTTCCGCCTCCCACTTCCGGGTTCCAACAAATCCCCTCCCCGCCCTCCCCAAACACTTTTTTACACCGTTTCACCCCCTCGCACGCCTTTTCCCGCCTCCCCCGCTCCTCTCCCCCTCACTTCCGGTTTCCGCCTCCCACTTCCGGGTTTCCGACTCCCACTTCCGGGTTCCAACAAATCCCCTCCCCGCCCTCCCCAAACACTTTTTTACACCGTTTCACCCCCTCGGGCGCCTTTTCCCGCCTCCCCCGCTCCTCTCCCCCTCACTTCCGGTTTCCGCCTCCCACTTCCGGGTTTCCGACTCCCACTTCCGGGTTCCAACAAATCCCCTCCCCGCCCTCCCCAAACACTTTTTTACACCCTTTCACCCCCTCGCACGCCTTTTCCCGCCTCCCCCGCTCCTCTCCCCCTCACTTCCGGTTTCCGCCTCCCACTTCCGGGTTTCCGCCTCCCACTTCCGGGTTCCAACAAATCCCCTCCCCGCCCTCCCCAAACACTTTTTTACACCGTTTCACCCCCTCGGACGCCTTTTCCCGCCTCCCCCGCTCCTCTCCCCCTCACTTCCGGTTTCCGCCTCCCACTTCCGGGTTTCCGACTCCCACTTCCGGGTTCCAACAAATCCCCTCCCCGCCCTCCCCAAACACTTTTTTACACCCTTTCACCCCCTCGGGCGCCTTTTCCCGCCTCCCCCGCTCCTCTCCCCCTCACTTCCGGTTTCCGCCTCCCACTTCCGGGTTTCCGACTCCCACTTCCGGGTTCCAACAAATCCCCTCCCCGCCCTCCCCAAACACTTTTTGACACCGTTTCACCCCCTCGGGCGCCTTTTCCCGCCTCCCCCGCTCCTCTCCCCCTCACTTCCGGTTTCCGCCTCCCACTTCCGGGTTTCCGCCTCCCACTTCCGGGTTCCAACAAATCCCCTCCCCGCCCTCCCCAAACACTTTTTTACACCCTTTCACCCCCTCGCGCGCCTTTTCCCGCCTCCCCCGCTCCTCTCCCCCTCACTTCCGGTTTCCGCCTCCCACTTCCGGTTTCCGCCTCCCACTTCCGGGTTCCAACAAATCCCCTCCCCGCCCTCCCCAAACACTTTTTTACACCGTTTCACCCCCTCGGGCGCCTTTTCCCGCCTCCCCCGCTCCTCTCCCCCTCACTTCCGGTTTCCGCCTCCCACTTCCGGGTTTCCGCCTCCCACTTCCGGGTTCCAACAAATCCCCTCCCCGCCCTCCCCAAACACTTTTTTACACCGTTTCACCCCCTCGGGCGCCTTTTCCCGCCTCCCCCGCTCCTCTCCCCCTCACTTCCGGTTTCCGCCTCCCACTTCCGGGTTTCCGACTCCCACTTCCGGGTTCCAACAAATCCCCTCCCCGCCCTCCCCAAACACTTTTTTACACCCTTTCACCCCCTCGCACGCCTTTTCCCGCCTCCCCCGCTCCTCTCCCCCTCACTTCCGGTTTCCGCCTCCCACTTCCGGGTTTCCGACTCCCACTTCCGGGTTTCCGCCTACCACTTCCGGGTTCCAACAAATCCCCTCCCCGCCCTCCCCAAACACTTTTTTACACCCTTTCACCCCCTCGGACGCCTTTTCCCGCCTCCCCCGCTCCTCTCCCCCTCACTTCCGGTTTCCGCCTCCCACTTCCGGGTTTCCGACTCCCACTTCCGGGTTCCAACAAATCCCCTCCCCGCCCTCCCCAAACACTTTTTTACACCGTTTCACCCCCTCGCACGCCTTTTCCCGCCTCCCCCGCTCCTCTCCCCCTCACTTCCG